>NW_028321700.1:0-34374 GCF_062004578.1 Staurois parvus | reverse complement strand
TATATTATTATATTTATATTGGTTACATCTTTTCTGTAAATATTTTTATTGCACCCTTTTGACCTTTTAGTAATAAATCTTACTTTCTGAAGTGTTGAACTGTTTCTATAGCTCTTTAACGTGACTTACGAATCCCTGCCTCTGAAGAGCGCTACTGTGTGTGTTTAACCCTCTGTATAATCAGCCTGCGGTGACCGTGGGATACAGACGATTATCCAACCATTATAGTTATAGCTCATATTGCTGAGTTTCCTCTTTCTCTGTACATAAAGGAGGTGGTGGCAGCGTGAAGGGTTAATTGTGTAATTACCCTGACCCAGTAACAATCGCTCTCAGGCTGCCGGTACATCGATTTGATATCCTGGAATGCTCCTGAACCCCCTTCCTGGTGATATCCTGGAACATTCCTGACCCCCCCCCCCCTTTCTGGTGATATTCTGGAACATTCCTGACCCCCCTTCCTGGTGATATCCTGGAACATTCCTGACCCCCCCCCCTTTCTGGTGATATTCTGGAACATTCCTGACCCCCCTTTCTGGTGATATCCTGGAACATTCCTGACCCCCCCCTTTCTGGTGATATTCTGGAACATTCCTGACCCCCCTTCCTGGTGATATCCTGGAACATTCCTGAACCCCCCTTTCTGGTGATATTCTGGAACATTCCTGAACCCCCCTTCCTGGTGATATTCTGGAACATTCCTGAACCCCCTTTCTGGTGATATCCTGGAACATTCCTGACCCCCCTTTCTGGTGATATCCTGGAACATTCCTGACCCCCCTTTCTGGTGATATCCTGAAACATTCCTGACCCCCCCTTTCTGGTGATATCCTGGAACATTCCTGACCCCCCTTCCTGGCGATATCCTGGAACATTCCTGAACCCCCCTTTCTGGCGATATCCTGGAACATTCCTGAACCCCCCTTTCTGGCGATATCCTGGAACATTCCTGAACCCCCCTTCCTGGCGATATCCTGGAACATTCCTGACCCCCCTTCCTGGCGATATCCTGGAACATTCCTGACCCCCCTTCCTGGCGATATCCTGGAACATTCCTGACCCCCCTTCCTGGTGATATTCTGGAACATTCCTGAACCCCCCTTTCTGGTGATATACTGGAACATTCCTGACCCCCCTTCCTGGTGATATACTGGAACATTCCTGACCCCCCTTCCTGGTGATATACTGGAACATTCCTGACCCCCCTTCCTGGTGATATCCTGGAACATTCCTGAACCCCTCTTTCTGATTCTTGACCCCCCTTCCTGGTGATATTCTGGAACATTCCTGAACCCCCCTTTCTGGTGATATTCTGGAACATTCCTGACCCCACTTCCCAGTGATATCCTGGAACATTCCTGAACCCCCCTTCCTGGTGATATTCTGGAACATTCCTGAACCCCCCTTTCTGGTGATATCCTGGAACATTCCTGAACCCCTCTTTCTGATTCTTGACCCCCCTTCCTGGTGATATTCTGGAACATTCCTGAACCCCCCTTTCTGGTGATATTCTGGAACATTCCTGACCCCACTTCCCAGTGATATCCTGGAACATTCCTGAACCCCCCTTCCTGGTGATATTCTGGAACATTCCTGAACCCCCTTTCTGGTGATATTCTGGAACATTCCTGAACCCCCCTTCCTGGTGATATTCTGAAACATTCCTGAACCCCCCTTCCTGGTGATATTCTGAAACATTCCTGAACCCCTCTTTCTGGTGATATTCTGAAACATTCCTGAACCCCCCTTTCTGGTGATATTTTGAAACATTCCTGAACCCCCTTTTCCTTTGATTTTCTGGAACATTCCTGACCCCCCGTTTCCTCTGATATTCTGGAACATTCCTGATTTCCCCACTCCCTCTGATATTTTGGAACACTCCTGGCCACCCCATTCCCGCTGATATTCTGGAACATTCCTGAGGGGTGGGCAGCCCAGCAACAAACCCTACACCCCAAAAACAAAAAGGGGAACCCCAATACAAACTGCCTGCAAGACCTTCCACGCACAACGGTCAAAGTGAAGCTGAAGACGAATAAACTGCTTGAAGGACATTCGATGGGTGGAGAACCTTCTCCATAAGGTGGGTAGGGCATAAGGAAGCAGCACTCTGTTCCCAGACCCTCTCGGAGACGTGGACAGGCCAAGGCAAAGCCACAAACTGGTGGTGGTAATCCTCCCCTGCAGATCACACGTGTTGATGAAGCTGTAGAATGTAGATGTGTAGGTAGGTATCTTTGATATCCACAGATGCCAGGAAGTCCCCTGACGAAGCAAGGCAGTCATCAACCAGGTAGACACCATCTTGAAATTATGCTCCTTCAGGAACTTGTGGAGGTCCAGAATAGGCTTGACGTCTCCATTTGGCTTGGGAACTATGAACAGGGCCGGTCTTCACCCATCACAACTAGTGCATCCAGCGGGGCCTTCAGGGACCTGACACCCCTCCATGGGAATCACTGCCCTGGGCCTGTAGAGCAGTCTACCAGTGAGTTCACCTAGTACCCTCAGGAGAACATTGCCCAGTTACAGGCCGTCCACTATCTTGCTCCATGGGAATCACTGCCCTCGGCCTGTAGAGCGGTCTACCAGTGAGTTCACCTAGTGCCCTCAGGAGAACATTGCCCAGTTACGGGCCGTCCACTATCTTGCCCCATGGGAATCACTGCCCTGGGCCTGTAGAGCGGTCTATTAGTGAGTTCACCTAGTACCCTCAGGAGAACATTGCCCAGTTACGGGCCGTCCACTATCTTGCCCCATGGGAAGCACTGCCCTGGGCCTGTAGAGCGGTCTATTAGTGAGTTCACCTAGTACCCTCAGGAGAACATTGCCCAGTTACGGGCCGTCCACTATCTTGCCCCATGGGAAGCACTGCCCTGGGCCTGTAGAGCAGTCTACCAGTGAGTTCACCTAGTACCCTCAGGAGACCATTGCCCAGTTACAGGCCGTCCACTATCTTGCTCCATGGGAATCACTGCCCTGGGCCTGTAGAGCAGTCTACCAGTGAGTTCACCTAGTACCCTCAGGAGAACATTGCTCAGTTACAGGCCGTCCACTATCTTGCTCCATGGGAATCACTGCCCTGGGCCTGTAGAGCAGTCTACCAGTGAGTTCACCTAGTACCCTCAGGAGACCATTGCCCAGTTACAGGCCGTCCACTATCTTGCTCCATGGAAATCACTGCCCTGGGCCTGTAGAGCAGTCTACCAGTGAGTTCACCTAGTGCCCTCAGGAGATCATTGCCCAGTTACAGGCTGCCCACTATCTTGCTCCATGGGAATCACTGCCCTCGGCCTGTAGAGCGGTCTACCAGTGAGTTCACCTAGTATGCTCAGGAGACCATTGCCCAGTTACAGGCCGTCCACTATCTTGCTCCATGGAAATCACTGCCCTGGGCCTGTAGAGCAGTCTACCAGTGAGTTCACCTAGTATGCTCAGGAGACCATTGCCCAGTTACAGGCCGTCCACTATGTTGCATTCAGGGTCCAGGCATAGTCCACCTGGCCTGCTAGCCATAAAGACAAATCCAGATAAAACTCTCCTCTGTCTCCTCAGGCAGGTAAGGAACAAAGTCAACGAGAGAGACCTTCAGAGAGACCCAGGGTGGCACATACGTCACCGAAGGCCACTAGCACAAAACGAAGGCTTACTAAGCTGGGAAGGGTTACGCTTGGTCAGGGATTTCCCCGCCTTTTTTTTGGCCAGGGTCCATTCACCTGAAAGTGGCAGCATCACCCAAGTAGTCATAGGTTTGAAGTCCTCCATGTCCTGTGATGTACAATTATGGGAAGACGTATTTCAGACACCACCAATCACCCCAGAGCCTAATCCTCCAATAATCTGTCTATGGTCCAGGACGAGGCTGGAGTCTGAGGATTACTGCATGAATCAGCGAATGGCAAATCTGCCGGAACGGAGCTAATCCCTGAAAAACGATTGCAGCAGCTCGAGTAAACAGAAAGCGCCGCTCTAAGGTCACGTAGATATAAACCAGTGACTCCAAAAACACTGCTGGGTGCTGCCCTCCAAAGAACCCATCTTGTCCGTTGCAGAACGCCCTGGTTTAAAAAAAATGACAGATCGGCTTCAACGTGTCCCCTCCCAAACCATGCCCCACCAACGCGTTTCGCCCACAAATGGGCCTAGTTGCAGATCGAAGTACGCAGCTGTGACTAAGCCTGTATGTGGGTGAAACTTGCTGAGGTGCCGCTTGTGAGGGGACATGCTGAAGCCAATCTGTGTGCTTCCCCCTTCTTCGGATATACTGTTTTCAGCACCTTACTGGATCCATAGCCCCGGTGTTCTGAGCGCCAAGAGGGGTCCATACCGATTACTGGCACAGGGTACCCAATCACGTGGGCACAGTGCAGATGATTTAACACATTACAGTAAAATAAAACGAGACAAAATATGCTGTCGTCTGGGGGGGATGGCACCTAAAAAGGCCTGGTTCACAATTGGCATCCCATTCATCCCAAAGGCGATCAGTAGGGTTGAGGTCAGGGCTCTGTGCAGGACACTGGAGTTCCTCCACACCAAACTGGTCATCCATGTCTTTAGGAGGACAAAGGACATTTGTGAGATACTGATGTTGGACGGGAAGAACCGGCTCACACATCAGACCCCACATTGGGCACCAAAAAAGGCCTGGTCCACAATTGGCATCCCATTTATCCCAAAGGCGATCAGTAGGGTTGAGGTCAGGGCTCTGTGCAGGACACTGGAGTTCCTCCACACCAACCTGGTCAAGCTATGTCTTTAGGAGGACAAAGGACATTTGTGAGATACTGATGTTGGACGGGAAGACCCGACTCACACATCAGACCCCACATTGGGCACCAAAAAAAGGCCTGGTTCACAACTGGCATCCCATTCAGGAGATGTAATATTGGTAATAACAGGATCTCTACAGACCATTAATATTGTGGGGGGAGGGTACAGACTACAGCCTTACCACCAAGACATGTCTGTGGACTACTGACCATCAAACTTTCCCGAGCTTGTTGGACAAGCTATTCAAAACCATGGCGTTACTATGGAGTCCCCCCCTCCCCTATGGCCATTAATATGGAGTTGTCCCCCTCTGTGGCTATAACATCCCTCATTCTTCTGGGAAGACTTTATACAAGATAATGGAGGACGTCTGTGGGAATTTGTGCCCATTTGTGAGGTCAGGTACTGATATTGGAGTAGAAGACCTGGCTCACATGTTGGGCCTCACGTTGGGTGTCTGAAACAAGAAATGCCTCACAATTGGCATTCAAATTGATCCCAAAGGTGTCCAGTAGGGTTGGACAGGGCTTTGTGCAGGTTACTTGAGTCCCTCCACACCATACTGGTCAAGCTATGTCTTTAGGAGGACAAAGGACATTTGTGAGATACTGATGTTGGACGGGAAGATCCGGCTCACACATCAGACTCCACATTGGGCACCAAAAAAGGCCTGGTTCACAATTGGCATTCAAATTCATCCCAAAGGCGATCAGTAGGGTTGAGGTCAGGGCTCTGTGCAGGACACTGGAGTTTCTCCACACCAAACTGGTCAAGCTCTGTCTTTAGGACAAAGTACATTTGTGAGGTCAGGTACTGATGTTGGGTGGGAATACCCGGCTCACATATCAGACCCCACATTGGGCACCTGTTTCACAAATGGCATCCCATTCATCCCAAAGACGTTCAGTAGGGTTGAGGTGCAGGACACTCAAGTTTCTCTACACCAAACTGGTCAAACCACATCTTTACAGAGCATCTGACTCCAAAAACCATAACCATGACCTATTCCTATCATTTTCTTGCCTTTGTAACATCACCATTGTTGCATTTTTTTCTTTATGCAAATGTTGTATGTAGTCAGCACCAAAATTCAAAAACCCAACAAAATTTTTGTGAAACAAAAACTAGAGCCATTATTATAGAGTTCCCCCATGGCAATATACCACCCTCTACTCTTCTGGGAAGACTTTCCATTATATTTTGGAGGGTGTCTGTGGGAATTTGTGCCCATTGGTGAGGTCAGGTACTGATGTTGGATGAGAAGACCTAGCTTACACGTTGGGCCTCAGAAAAAAAAGACCCGTCTCACAGTCGGCATTCCAAATCATCACAAAGGGGTTTGAGGTCAGGGCTCTGCACAGGACACTCTAGTTCCTCTGCACCAAATGGGTCATCCATTTCTTTATGGAGATGGACATCTGACTCCAAAAACCATATCCATTATTATGGAGGTCCTCCTCCCCCCATGGCCATTATTATGGAGTTGCCCCCTTTGTTTCTATACCACCCTTTACTCTTCTGGGAAGACTTTCTACTATATTTTGGAGGCTGTCTGTGGGAATTTGTGCCCATAGGTAAGGTCAGGTACTGATGTTGGATGAGAAGACCTGGCTCACATGTTGGGCACCAGAAAAAAAAAAAAAGACCTGTCTCACACTCGGCATTCCAAATCATCACAAAGGTGTTCAGTAAGGTTTGAGGTCAGGGCTCTGCACAGGATGCTCAAGTTCCTCCGCACCAAACGGGTCATCCATTTCTTTATGGAGATGGACATGACTCCAAAAACCATATCCATTATTATGGAGTTCCTCCTCCCCCATGGCCATTATTATGGAGTTGCCCCCTTTGTTTCTATACCACCCTCTACTCTTCTGGGAAGACCTTCCCCAATATTTTGGAGGGTGTCTGCGGGCATGTTAGGTCAGGTACTGACGTTGGATAAGAAGCTCACAATCGGCATTCCAGTTATTCCCAAAGGTCTTCAGTAGTTGAGGTCAGGACTATGTGCAGGACACCGGAGTTCTTCCACCAGAAACTGGTCACACCGTATAAATACAGTTGATGTGGCACATGAAGATTTTATGTAGTGTTGTGAAGGAGGACCCTTAATTGGACCTACACATTAAAAGGTGCACCCCAATCCCAAAGCCAGATGTTTTTGACCAGATGACTTCTGGTTATATTCCCTGACCTTAGAATATTGCCACCCAGTTTTTTTTTCTTTTGTTTGCCGAGAGTCAGTATGGGGTCCTTTTGCCATAAACCTGCCCGTAGGATAGAGCCCCCTCCACTACTAAACGGAATACCATAGGTGTAACTTCTACCAGGCAGACTCTCCACCTCTACGTGAAGTTGAGTCACCCAAGGGCCGGTCCTCAAGTATGGAGGAGCCATGATGTCATCTATTTCCTTAGTGAGTCCAGGGCTGTAGCACTGAAAATTAGAGGACCAGGCTGTGCAGGGGGTAGTCAGATTCCCTTCCATCATGGGTGGTCAGTGTGTTTGGGCTGTTTGGCACATCTACTTCTCGGGGATAGTAGTTTGTTAAGTTGAACATAGAGATACAGAATAGAAACTTCATCACAAATGTTTTTATTTTTTTATGAGGGATAATATCTGACACCCCTTCATGGAGGGAGATGTGTAAATGACCTGGCCCATGCTGCCCGGAATCCAGGTAGAACCTGGAAAAGATGGCAACAGATGGCTGGGTGGCATCAGTGAAAATGTGGCAAACAGTAGCCTGATGCCAAAAAGCCCTAGATGCGGTCGATGACAGTAAAGGGCTGAATTCAGAGCCAAATTCCCAAGCCAGGGCCAACCTGGACAAGGACTAAAGTGACTTCTCCCGTGACAAAAGAATGTTGTGTTTTAGGGGGGTTTGGAGTGAAACTGGGCCAATGGGACTGCCTCAAAAAGGAGGCTACCATCAGCCACAGGATTTTCATTAAGAAACAAATCAGTGGACTTCCGGATCTCAGCGTATGAGTCTAAGAACAGAGAGATTGAAGTTTCTCCTGGAGAAGAAAAACTCAAGCTTGAGCTAGACTCAGAAATTCCAAGAAGAGTCTGATTCAGTGCTGAGATCTGGAGGTTCTAGAGCAATCAGCAGTACTGGGCCCACAGGGTGACGTTGTCCTCAAATGCCTGGGCAGAGTGTTCCCTCAGCAGTGCAGAGGAAATGCCCTGAAAGTGCACATGGCTAGTACAGGGGGGTCAGCACCTTACCGAATACCTCAGTACAGAAAAGAGGCCGAATAGAAGGGTGGAAAACTTCATGTGGAAATATCGAGCCCAAATGAAGACATTTAGAGCTTTGAGATCTAACATCGGGCAAAACACCCTTTTGGCTTAGTAACTGAAGCGGATTGCAGTAGAACTCCTGAAACTATTCTGCCACGGGATCTGGGCCAACGAACTGCTAGGACTACCTGGAGATCTGCTAATCTCTGCGTTCACATGAGAAGGTTGGAATTCATAAAAGCAGCAGGGGGCAGGGGGCAGGGAGCGAAACTCTAGCTTGTAGGCCCTACAAACCACCTCATATACCCATGCATGTGATATACAAGCCAGCCAAACGTCTGCAAAAGCCAACAGACATCTACCCACTTTGGAAAATAGGCGTGCATCTTCACGTTGAAGATTTGGGTGCGAAATAAGATGCAGCAGACAGCTCAGTGACATCCAAAACAGGGGGCAAAACAGGACCTACCTGAGAGAACATGGCTCGAGAGAGGGCTTCTAAATCACTTATCAGTGGGGTCCCTGAAGATAGGTGCATCCTCCACCAGAATGATGGACCCTTTGTTAAGATGGGACAATGCCAGATCTTCTAATGGGGAAGTCCACTTTTTCGCAACAGATAGGTATACCACGGACAATCGTTTTGGAGGTACAAGGAGGTTCAAGAGCAATCAGCATCACTTCAAGGGCTGGGCAAACAGGGCTACATTGTGCAGCAGGCCCTGGGCAAACTGTTCCCTCAGCAGCACAGTGGGAATGCCTCGAGAGTAGACATGGCTAGCACCTTGGTGAATACTCAAAGTGCAAACGAGAGGCTGAAAGGTAGAGTCAAAAAGTGAAACCCCCTTTGGCTTACGAACTGTGTAGCAGGTTGCAATAGAACTCCTGAAAGCATTCTGCCATGGGATCTGGGGCAAGGAACTGCTAGGGCTACCCAGGGGGATATTTACCACAAGGCAAACAAGGCACTTGCCTAGGGTGGCATTTTTTATGGGGGCAGCACCTCCCACCAGAAGAATGGATGAAAGAAGGGACAAACTCACCATGGGAGTCCTATGGGATCTGAGCGGGGCTGCTTGTTGGTATATGCAGAGCCTGGCTCTTGTTCCAGATGTCTGGAGCTGTGATGAGTGTCTAGCAGTGGGGGGGGGGGGGGATAGCGGAAGGCCCTACCGGTGGGGGGTTAGCGGAAGGCTTTACCAGGTGGGGGGCAGGGGTGTTGTTGGCCAGGCTCTTTCCACAGGAGGGGGAAGGGCAGGTTGTATTGGTCAGTGTCCGTGGCAGCACAAAACCTAAATACACCACTGGGGCTACCTGGAGATCTGCTAAACGGCATTGACATGGGAAGGATGGAAATGATAAAAAGAGTAGGGGGCTGGGAGAAACTCTAACTTGTAGGCCATGCAAACCACCTCGTGTAGCTATGCATATGACATGCGAACCATCCAAAACGTCTGCAAAAGACAAACAGACATCCACCTACGTTGGAAACGGAGGGTACACCTTCACGTTGAGGTTTGGTCTGAAGGTTTGGCAGACACGGTGTTCCTGGACTTTGTGGGAGGCCTGGGAGCTGGGCTTGTGTTTGGACTTAGTTTTGAGGCAAGAAAAAAAGTATTTTCTTGCCCTCCAGCAAGATGAGCCTTCTCTGACTGAGCCTTAGGCTTCTTTGGCTGCAGAACATAGGTGCTTCTTACCTGTGGCATCCTTGATGAAGATATTTAGAGTAGACCCAAAGAGATACAAGTCACATGAGGGCCATGCAGAGTAATCGCTTCCCTGATGTGGGTTTCACAGTGCAGCATGTTAGCCAAGGAGTTCTCTGCATGTGAACCGACACTTGTGTGGGAAACCTTTAGCAGCCCATCAATGCTATAGTTCAGAGATACAACCAATTCGTTCTGAACATCCTTTGTGCACGGGATCAAGGGATGCCACAATGCCATTTTCATAAGACCCATCAGACAAGGTTTGAAAGATCAAGGCGACAGACAAAACAGGGCGCAGAACAGGACCTACAATAGAGAACGTGGCTCGAGAAGGGGCTTCTAAACACTTATCGGTGGGGTCCCTGAAGACAGGCGATTCCTCCACCAGAATGATGGACCCTTTGTTAAGATGGGACAATGCCAGGTCCGCAAAGGGAGAAGACCACTTTTTAACAACAGATTCAGGTGAAACCGGGAAAATGAGAATATGGTGCCTTCATTCATTCATTGATTTCAGTGCAGCAACTTAAAAGGTGACACTAATATATGAGACTCATTCCATGCAAAGCAAGATAGTTCCAGCCGTGATTTGTCATCATTGTGATGATTATGGCTTACAGCTCATGAAAACCCCAAATCCACAATCTCAGAAAATGAGAATATTCCATGCAATCAATAAAACACGGATTGTACATAGAACAATATCGCACCTCTGAGAAGTAGAAGCTGCATATGTACTCAGTACTTGGTTGGGGCCCCTTTTGCAGCAATTACTGCCTCAATGCGGCGTGGCATGGAAGCTATCAGCCTGTGGCACTGCTGAGGTGTTATGGAAGACCAGGATGCTTCAATAGCGGCCTTCAGCTCTTCTGCATTGTTCGGTCTCATGTCTCATCTTTCTCTTGGCAATGCCCCATAGATTCTCTATGGGGTTCAGGTCAGGCGAGTTTGCTGGCCAATCAAGCACAGTAATCCCACGGTCATTGAACCAGGTTTTGGTGCTTTTGGCAGTGTGGGCGGAGCCAAGTCCTGCTGGAAAATGAAGTCAGCATCCCCATAAAGCTGGTCTGTGGAAGGAAGCAGGAAGTGCTCCAAAATCTCCTGGTAGACGGCTGCGGTGACCCTGGACTTCATGAAGCACAGTGGGCCAACACCAGCAGATGACATGGCTCCCCAAATCAACACAGACTGTGGAAACTTCACACTGGACTTCAAGCATCTTGTAGTGTGTGCCTCTCCATTCTTCCTCCATACTCGGGGTCCTTGGGCCTCTCCATTCTTCCTCCATACTCGGGGTCCTTGGGCCTCTCCATTCTTCCTCCATAAACGGGGTCCTTGGGCCTCTCCATTCTTCCTCCATACTCGGGGTCCTTGGGCCTCTCCATTCTTCCTCCATACGCGGGGTCCATGGGCCTCTCCATTCTTCCTCCATACGCGGGGTCCATGGGCCTCTCCATTCTTCCTCCATACTCGGGGTCCTCGGGCCTCTCCATTCTTCCTCCATACTCTGGGTCCTCGGGCCTCTCCATTCTTCCTCCATACTCGGGGTCCTCGGGCCTCTCCATTCTTCCTCCATACCCGGGGTCCTCGGGCCTCTCCATTCTTCCTCCATACCCGGGGTCCTCGGGCCTCTCCATTCTTCCTCCATACCCGGGGTCCTCGGGCCTCTCCATTCTTCCTCCATACCCGGGGTCCTCGGGCCTCTCCATTCTTCCTCCATACCCGGGGTCCTCGGGCCTCTCCATTCTTCCTCCATACCCGGGGTCCTCGGGCCTCTCCATTCTTCTTCCATACCCGGGGTCCTCGGGCCTCTCCATTCTTCTTCCATACCCGGGGTCCTCGGGCCTCTCCATTCTTCCTCCATACTTGGGGTCCTCGTGCCTCTCCATTCTTCCTCCATACTCGGGGTCCTTGGGCCTCTCCATTCTTCCTCCATACTCGGGGTCCTCGGGCCCCTCCATTCTTCCTCCATACTCGGGGCCCTTGGGCCTCTCCATTCTTCCTCCATACTCGGGGTCCTTGGTTTCCAAATGAGATGTAAAGTTGCTCTCATCAGAAAAGAGGACTTTGGACCACTGAGGACAGACCAGGTCTGTTTTTCTTTAGCCCAGGTAAGACGCTTCTGACGTTGTTTGTTGTTCAGGAGCGGCTTGACAAGAGCAATACGACATTTGAAGCCCATGTCCAGGATCCGTCTGTGTGTGGTGGCTCTTGATGCACTGACTCCAGCCTCAGTCCACTCCTTGTGAAAGTCCCCAACACTTTTGAATGGCCTTTTCCTGACAATCCTCTCCAGGCTGCGGTCATCCCTGCTGCTTGTGCACCTTTTCCTGACAATCCTCTCCAGGCTGCGGTCATCCCTGCTGCTTGTGCACCTTTTCCTGACAATCCTCTCCAGGCTGCGGTCATCCCTGCTGCTTGTGCACCTTTTCCTGACAATCCTCTCCAGGCTGCGGTCATCCCTGCTGCTTGTGCACCTTTTCCTGACAATCCTCTCCAGGCTGCGGTCATCCCTGCTGCTTGTGCACCTTTTTCTTCCACACTTTTCCCTTCCACATAACTTTCTATTAATGTGCTTTGATACAGCACTTTGGGAACATCTTCTGCAATGACCTTTGGAGGCTTTCCCTCCTTATGGAGGGTGTCAGTGATGGTGTCAGGTCAGCAGTCTTTCCCATGATTGTGAATCCTACTGAACCAGACTGAGAGACCATTTAGAGGCTCAGGAACCCTTTGCAGGTGTTATGGCTGAATGAGCTGATTAGAGTGGGACACTTTGAGCCGAGATTATTCCACCTTTTCACAATATTCTCATTTTCTGAGATTGTGGATTTGGGGTTTTCATGAGCTGTAAGCCATAATCATCACAATGATGACAAATCACGGCTGGAACTATCTTGCTTTGCATGGAATGAGTCTCATATATTAGTTTCACCTTTTAAGTTGCTGCACTGAAATCAATGAACTTTTGCACCAGATTCTCATTTCTCCAGTCTCACCTGTATGTATAACACGGACAATCGTTTTGGAGGTACAAGCATCTTGTCATGAGGTTTCCTTCAGGTCTACATTGAGAAGACCTGAACAGCGGGCAAGTGACACTCCACCCATGGATTTCAATGTTCAATCAGCACCAAACCAATTCCATGGCAAAACCAACATAAAGTGGAAAATTCAAAGATGCTCAGCAGTCCCAATAATGAGGTAGGTCCCAGGGCAGAGCACAATCGGTCCACTCAGACTGAGTCTTCAGGGACAGGGCAACCGTTCTGGACCTGCAAAATGCTACAAAGCGAACTTCTTACCAGAAACCAGTGCTGAAGGTCCCCTCCCGGTTAGGCCAACGATGTCCAGGTCATCACGTTCTGGGTATTGCACTCCAGAACTAGGATGGGAAAAGGCTGATGCTGGGCAGCTGTCAGCCACCAGTGGTAAAACAAAGAACCTTCATTGCTTAGAGATGGAGTCTACAAACGTTCTAAACAAACGGCCAGTTTACAGTCCTTCAAACGTTAGGTGGGCCGGACTGTGACCACTGGGAGTAGTAAATGCCCCAGCATCAGTTGAGAGTAGACAAGGTTTCAGTGTTGATGGTCAGTTGGAGTAAATAAATTACAGAGCACCTGTGGTCAGTAGGAAGTGGAATAATACCATCATTGGGTTGGTGTCAGTGGGAAGAATAATGCTCCAGCATTGAGTTGGTGTCAATGGAAGGAATAGTGTGCCACTGTTGGTTTCAGTGGAAGGAATGGTGTGCCAGCATCTTTGTCAGTGGTAGGAACAGTGCCATGTATCAGTGGGAGGAATAGTGTCCTACTGCTGGTGTCAGTGGCAGGAATAGTGTCTCAATGTTGGTGTCAGCGAGATAAATAATGCCCCATCATTGGGTTGGCGTCAGTGGTAGGAACATTGCCTTGTATCAGTGGGAGAAATAGTGTCTCATTGCTGGTGTCACAGGAAGAAATGGTATCCCAGCATTGGTGCCAGTGGTAGGAACACTGCCATGTGTCTCACTGTCGGAGTCAGTGAGATAAATAATGCCCCATCATTGGGTTGGCATCAGTGGGAGGAATAGTGTCTCACTGTTGGTGTCAGTGAAATAAATAATGCCCTACCATTGGCTTGATGTAAGTGGGAGACATTGTGTCTCACTGTTGGTGTCAGTGGAAGGAATGGTGTCTCAGCCTTGGTATTAGTGGTAGGAACAGTGCCATGTGTCAATGGGAGGAATAGTGTCTCACTGTTGGTGTCGGTGAAGTAATACCCCATCATTGGGCTGGTGTTAGTGTGAGGAATTGTGGCCCACTGTTGGTGTCAGTGGAAGGAATGATGTCCCAGCATTGGTGGCAGGAACAATGGCATGTATCAGTGGGAGGAAAAGTGTCTCACTGTTGGCATCAGTGAGATAAATAATGCCCCATCATTGGGTTGGTGTCAGTGGTAGGAACATTGCCTTGTATCAGTGGGAGGAATAGTGTCTCACGGCTGGTGTCAATGGAAGAAATGGTGTCCTAGCATTGGTGTCAGTGGTAGGAACACTGCCATGTGTCTCACTGTTGGTGTCAGTGAGATAAATAATGCCCCATCATTGGGTTGGTGTCAGTGAGAGGAATGGTGTCCCACTGTTGGTGTCAGTGAGAGGAATGGTGTCTCAGCCTTGTTGTTGGTGGTAGGAAGAGTGTCATGTATCAGTGGGAGGAATAGTGTCTCAATGTTGGTGTCAGTGGAAGGAAGAGTGTCCTACCTTTTGTGTCAGTGGTAGGAACAGTGCCATGCATCGGTGGGAGGAATAGTGTCTGTTGGTGTCAGTGGAAGGAATGGTGTCCCAGCAATGGTGTCAGTGGTAGGAACAGTGCCATGTATCAGTGTGAAGAATAGTGCCCCAAGGGCCAGATGAAGGCAAGCAAAGGGCCGCACTTTGAAGACCAGTAGCTTAGAGAAATGCTAGAGGCACGCTGGGAGCAGCCGGCCTTCGTTTGTTTCTTAGCATCCAATCCATCTTGTAGGTGGCAGTATGACCCAACAGTATAGGACTTCTGTGTCCCTTAACCAACAACGGGGAAAGCAGGTTTTGGCTGGAGTCATACGAGAAGAGAGACTCTTCTGCAGGATGTATCCCAGCAAATGTGCAGCGCAGAATCCCGCTCTCAGTCACTACCAGTTCATGTTCCGCAGCATCCTCCCTCTATGATGGAGTAATCCAAGTTTCTGCATCATTATGCATCTACTGGGTTGGAAATCCACAAAACACTAACTGGGGGACTGGAGAGACACTTTCAGAAATGGTGGTGTACCTGGTAGGTCACCTAGCATCTTCCGAGGTATTGTGGCATTAGGGTCCTATTAGGATGCAATGCAGGGAAGAGGACACACTGGGGTGAGACCGATGAGGGTTCAGTGAAATCCTTCCACATTCTTGTCAGGATTGTGATAGTTGGAACCCCAACAGCAATAAGGAATAATCAAAACCGACATTACTTTGGTTCAGAATAAAAATTGGCTGGGTAGATGTCCTCATCACCACCCTGTACGGCATCCTTCACACAGGGTTCCGCTTCTACAAGAGCAGTGTATACAGCAAGGTTTTAAGAAGGATTTACAGCATTGCTGAAGGGTGTCGGGTTCAAGTTTGGGAATGTCTTAACAGCAGTGCTAACTGGCACTTTAAACCAGCTTCAGTGCTACTTGAACTGTGGTGTTAGCCAGCTGAGGCCCACTAACATCTACAACCTCTTCCTCTAACCAGAAAGGAAGAGCTCCAAGATCTACAACTGCTTCAGCCACCCAGTGAGAAGCTCCAAGATCTACAACCGCTTCAACCACCCAGTGAGAAGCTCCAAGATCTACAACCGCTTCAACCACCCAGTGAGAAGCTCCAAGATCTACAACCGCTTCAACCACCCAGTGAGAAGCTCCAAGATCTACAACCGCTTCAACCACCCAGTGAGAAGCTCCAAGATCTACAACCCCTTCTACCACCCAGTGAGAAGCTCCAAGATCTACAACTGCTTCAGCGGCTCAGTGAGAAGTTCCAAGATCTACAACCTATACAGCCAGGCAGTGAGATCATCCAAGATCTACAACCAGGCAGTGAGATCATCCAAGATCAACAACGTCTTCAGCCGGTCAGTGGTGTTAGCCAACTGAGGCCCACTAAGATCTACAAGCTTCAAGATATACAACCTCTTTCTCTAACCATAAAGGAAGAGCTCCAAGATATACAACCGCTTCATCTGCCCAGTGAGAGAATCATCCAAGATCTACAACCTCTTCATCCGGCCAATGTGGTGAAGCTCCAAGATCTACCACCTTTCCAGCCAGGCAGTGAGAGAATCATCCAGGATCTACAACCTCTTCATTAGTCCAGTGAGGTGAAGCTCCAAGATCTACCACCTTTCCAGCCAGGCAGTGAGAGGATCCAAGATCTACAACCTCTTCAGCCAGGCAGTGAGATCATCCAAGATCTACAACCTCTTCAGCCAGGCAGTGAGATCATCCAAGATCTACAACTTTTTCAGCCGGCCAGTGAGAGGAAGCTCCAACTCCAAGATCTACAACCTCTTCAGCCGCCCAGTGAAGAGAAGCTCCAAGATCTACAACCTCTTCAGCCAGCGAGAGGAAGCTCCAACTCCAAGATCTACAACCTCTTCAGCCGCCCAGTGAAGAGAAGCTCCAAGATCTACAACCTCTTTAGCCAGGCAGTGAGAAGATCATCCAAGATCTACAACCTTTTCAGCCGGCCAGTGAGGTGAAGCTCCAAGACCTACAACTTCTTCAGCAAGGCCAGTGAGGTGAGGCTCCAAGATCTACACCCTCTTCAGCCGACTAGTGAGGTGAAGCTCCAAGATCTACAACCTCTTCAGCCGACCAGTGAGGTGAAGCTCCAAGATCTACAACCTCTTCAGCCGACCAGTGAGGTGAAGCTCCAAGATCTACAACCTCTTCAGCCGACCAGTAAGGTGAAGCTCCAAGATCTACAACCTTTTTAGCCAGGCAGTGAGAGGATCCAAGATCTACAACCTCTTCAGCCAGGCAGTGAGATCATCCAAGATCTACAACCTCTTCAGCCAGGCAGTGAGATCATCCAAGATCTACAACTTTTTCAGCCGGCCAGTGAGGTGAAGCTCCAAGACCTACAACTTCTTCAGCAAGGCCAGTGAGGTGAGGCTCCAAGATCTACAACCTCTTCAGCCGACTAGTGAGGTGAAGCTCCAAGATCTACAACCTCTTCAGCCGACCAGTGAGGTGAAGCTCCAAGATCTACAACCTCTTCAGCCGACCAGTGAGGTGAAGCTCCAAGATCTACAACCTCTTCAGCCGACCAGTAAGGTGAAGCTCCAAGATCTACAACCTTTTTAGCCAGGCAGTGAGAGGATCCAAGATCTACAACCTCTTCAGCCAGGCAGTGAGATCATCCAAGATCTACAACCTCTTCAGCCAGGCAGTGAGATCATCCAAGATCTACAACTTTTTCAGCCGGCCAGTGAGGTGAAGCTCCAAGACCTACAACTTCTTCAGCAAGGCCAGTGAGGTGAGGCTCCAAGATCTACAACCTCTTCAGCCGACTAGTGAGGTGAAGCTCCAAGATCTACAACCTCTTCAGCCGACCAGTGAGGTGAAGCTCCATGATGTACAACCTCTTCAGCCGGCCAGTGAGGTTAAGCACCAAGATCTACCACCTTTTCAGCCAGGCAGTTAGAGTGAGTTTCCTACCCAAACACAGGACACTTACAATTTCCCTATTTGTGGTCACAGAGCTGAACAGCTGCACCTGCCTGACCTACAAGCAGCTTACTTACTCCAAAGCCATCACAATGCTGGGCAAGAACCGCCCTGGAATTAGCATGCAGCTTGCAAGGTCAGTGGAAGGTTCCATCAGTATGGTAAGTTTGCCTGATGACAGGTTAGCTATAGTTGTAGGCCAATAAACGAGAGGCAGCATGAAGTCTGGTTGGTGCTCCTAGCTCCTCCCTGAAACATGTTGGTCCTCCTAGCTCATTGTGTACAGCGATCTTCTCGTTATGGTCAGTAAAACATGGGAGGCGGTAGGGAACTAAGGAGTGAGGTTGTCCTTTATGTCTACACACAACATATACAGAGCCCACCCCCCCAATCAGATACAACATCAGCACAGTGCATTCTCCTCCAGCCAGAATTATATACAGGTGTCACTTGTACTCCTCTTAGCACGGGACGGCTCTTCTCTGCTGCTCCACTTCACAGGTGGATGTACTCTTCATATAGATGGGTCACGGAGGCGGCGGATGTACGTATAAATGGGTCACGGAGGAGGCGGATGTACGTATAGATGGGTCACGGAGGAGGCGGATGTACGTATAGATGGGTCACGGAGGAGGCGGATGTACGTATAGATGGGTCACGGAGGAGGCGGATGTACGTATAGATGGGTCACGGAGGAGGCGGATGTACGTATAGATGGGTCACGGAGGAGGCGGATGTACGTATAGATGGGTCACGGAGGAGGCGGATGTACGTATAGATGGGTCACGGAGGCGGCGGATGTACGTATAGATGGGTCACGGAGGAGGCGGATGTACGTATAAATGGGTCACGGAGGAGGCGGATGTACGTATAGATGGGTCACGGAGGAGGCGGATGTACGTATAGATGGGTCACGGAGGAGGCGGATGTACGTATAGATGGGTCACGGAGGAGGCGGATGTACGTATAGATGGGTCACGGAGGAGGCGGATGTACGTATAGATGGGTCACGGAGGAGGCGGATGTACGTATAGATGGGTCACGGAGGAGGCGGATGTACGTATAGATGGGTCACGGAGGAGGCGGATGTACGTATAGATGGGTCACGGAGGAGGCGGATGTACGTATAGATGGGTCACGGAAGAGGAGGATGTACGTATTGATGGGGGGGGAGTCATGGAGGAGGCGGATGTACGTATAGATGGGTCACGGAGGAGGCGGATGTACGTATAGATGGGTCACGGAGGAGGCGGATGTACGTATAGATGGGTCACGGAGGAGGCGGATGTACGTATAGATGGGTCACGGAGGAGGCGGATGTACGTATAGATGGGTCACGGAGGAGGCGGATGTACGTATAGATGGGTCACGGAGGAGGCGGATGTACGTATAGATGGGTCACGGAGGAGGCGGATGTACGTATAGATGGGTCACGGAGGAGGCGGATGTACGTATAGATGGGTCACGGAGGAGGCGGATGTACGTATAGATGGGTCACGGAGGAGGCGGATGTACGTATAGATGGGTCACGGAGGAGGCGGATGTACGTATAGATGGGTCACGGAGGAGGCGGATGTACGTATAGATGGGTCACGGAGGAGGCGGATGTACAACAAACATGGAGACGTCCCATCTATCCCGAGAAGAGGGGAGAAGGTATGTGTCTATCACAACCACAGTCTGGATCTCCTTCTGATCGCACGTCTGATAATGAAGGGAAAATGCGATTGGCTGTCTTCAGGTCCTGGCTTTGTGTCACCATGATGAAGGCCTGAACAATGACAGATGGCGAATAGTCACTATGGAGCTCTGAAGGAGGCCTCTGCACCGATGGAGAGTTTCTCACCCACTTTCACATGTTACACGTTCCAGGAACAGTTTAGTGAGGTGGATTCAGAGACGGCAGCGTTCATTGTGCCAAATCTGTCCCTTCACAGAGTCCTTGAAGAGTTCCATTGGCTTCTAGAAGAAATCTGAGGCCCGTGCTCTGGAGACCACTGGACTGGGTGTTTTCAGGACACCATGCTGCGGTCGCTGGTCGGGATTGAAGGGAACTCGCGATGAACCGGTTGGACTGACTAGAAGGCTGCGATCCGTCCGCTTAAACTCTGCAGAAAGAAAAAAAACAAAAAAAAACTGGTGATGGGAGTTTATTTTGAACAAGTTATCTGTCCAAACCTGGTGACAGGACCTTATCACATGCAGGTCATCTGACCAAAGATGGTGGTGGGACCTCATCTCATACTGCTCATCTGACCACAGATTATCAACGTGACCTCATCTTATACAAGTTGTCTGACCTCATCTCATACAGATCACCTGACCAAAGATGGTGACGGGACCTCATCTTATACAGGTCATCTAATCAACGATGGTGGTGGGACCTCATCTCATACAGACGGTCTGACCAAAGATGGTGGTGGGACCTCATCTCAAACAGACGGTCTGACCAAAGATGGTGGTGGGACCTCATCTCATAGAGGGCGTCTGACCAAAGATGGTGGTGGGACCTCATCTCATAGAGGGCGTCTGACCAAAGATGGTGGTGGGACCTCATCTCATAGAGGGCGTCTGACCAAAGATGGTGGTGGGACCTCATCTCATAGAGGGCGTCTGACCAAAGATGGTGGTGGGACCTCATCTCATAGAGGGCGTCTGACCAAAGATGGTGGTGGGACCTCATCTCATAGAGGGCGTCTGACCAAAGATGGTGGTGGGACCTCATCTCATAGAGGGCGTCTGACCAAAGATGGTGGTGGGACCTCATCTCATAGAGGGCGTCTGACCAAAGATGGTGGTGGGACCTCATCTCATAGAGGGCGTCTGACCAAAGATGGTGGTGGGACCTCATCTCATACAGGTCATCTGACCAAAGATGGGGAGGGGACCCCTCATCTCATACAGGTTGTCTGATCAAATATGGTGATTATTATGATTATACAGGGAGCGATGGGACCTCATCTCATACAGGGCGTCTGACCAAAGATGGAGGTGGGACCTCATCTCATACAGGTCATCTGACCCAAGATTATCAACGTGACCTCATCTTATACAAGCGTCTGACCAAAGATGGTGGTGGGACATCATCTCATACAGGGGTCTGACCAAAGATGAAGGTGGGACCTCATCTTTTACAGCTCATTTAATAAAACATGGTGATGGGGTCTCATGTCATACAGGTTGTCCGGTGAACATTGGTGATATGACCTCTGACTAAACACAGTGATAGGGCCTCATCTCATACAGGTCATCTGACCAATGATGGTGGTGGGACCTCATCTCATACAGGCGGTCTGATCAAAGATGGTGGTAGGACCTCATCTCATACAGGTGGCCTGACCAAAGATGGTGGTAGGACCTCATCTCATACAGGTGGCCTGACCAAAGATTATCAACGTGACCTCATCTTATACAGGTCGTCTGACCAAATATAGTGGTGGAACCTAATCTCATACAGGTCGTCTGACCAAAGATGGAGGTGAGTCCTTATCTTATACAGGCTCTCTGACGAACATTGGTGATATGACCTCCTCTGACTACACATGGTGACAGGACCTGATCTCAAACAGGTCGTCTGACCAAAGATGGTGGTGGGACTTCATCTCATACAGGTCATCCGACCAAAGATGATGACAGGACCTCATCTTACACAGGTCGTCTGACCAAATATGGTGGTGGGACCTCATCTCACACAGGTTGTCTGACCAAAGATGGTGGTGGGACATTATCTCATACAGGCGGTCTGACCAAAAATTGTGATGGGACCTCTTCTCATACAGGTTGTCTGACCAAAGATGGAGGTGGGACCTCATCTCATACAGGTTGTCTGACCAAAGATGGAGGTGGGACCTCATCTCATACAGGTTGTCTGACCAAAGATGGAGGTGGGACCTCATCTCATACAGGTTGTCTGACCAAAGATGGAGGTGGGACCTCATCTCATACAGGTTGTCTGACCAAAGATGGAGGTGGGACCTCATCTCATACAGGTTGTCTGACCAAAGATGGAGGTGGGACCTCATCTCATACAGGTTGTCTGACCAAAGATGGAGGTGGGACCTCATCTCATACAGGTTGTCTGACCAAAGATGGAGGTGGGACCTCATCTCATACAGGTTGTCTGACCAAAGATGGAGGTGGGACCTCATCTCATACAGGTCATGTGACTAAAGATGGGGATGTGACCTTCTCTCATACAGGTCGTCTGACCAAATATGGTGATGGGACCTCATCTCATACTGGCTATTTGACCAAACATGGTGACAGGACCTCATCTCATACCGATCACCTGACCAAGTGTGGTGACGGGACCTCATCTTAAACTGGTCACAAGACTAAACATCAAGTACTAACGTCAACTAAGCCCTTGCAAGATCCAGACCAGCGCAGAATGGAGGAACCCCAATTCTTCAGAAAGTGACTTTGTGGCAGCCAATCCTTTCTTCCTGTGTGCTACCTGTGTCTAAAGGCTCCACCCACCAGTCATAGCTGATCATTGATCATGCCCAACCTTCCCAAATGTCAGCAGTGAGACACCTGAGGGGCCATCTATAATCACTACCACCCATACAAACCAATCAAATTCTCTTATCTAGCCTGCACTGGAAAATGACAGCTGTATTCCAATTGGCCGATACCAAGATGTGACAACTGGAATTGGGGTCTGCTGCCCATTGTAGGGTCCTGCAACACCCACGCTGACCATCGCTTTCTGCTCACGTACCTGCCGTCATGTTCTTTTTCAGACTGAAGGTGACTTTCTTTGAGATGCAGTTTTGGTCTTTGCGGATCTGTGGAGGGAGAGAAGACAAGAGATCACTATTCTGGGCTCAGACCCCCCTTGCCGAACGTTCACCGACTATAACCATCCCTCCCCATGGCAAACCCTGGCCCATAACCCCCCCCCCAAAAAAAATCTCACCAGCCTGAAGAACCTCCCCCTCCGCGCTTTACCTGCCTTCCTCCACTTTTTGAGCTTTTCACATATAGAGGTTTTGGGGTCTCCGACTTGCAGAAAGCAACAAAGTCCTGGGCTTTGGAGGTCACTTTCGCAGGTGGAGTTGCCGGAGGAGTAACTGAAGACGTCTGTGGTTTATTACCGATTATCTGCTGGAAGAAGGAAACAGAAAGGCCTGTCAGAAGTCTTCCCCAAAAGTTTTCCCCCTGGTATTTGTGAACCTGCTCCCAGCAGCAGATGCCGCAACCCCTGACCAGCTGCTCCCGGAATCAGACCACCACAGCCCTGACCAGCTGCTCCCGGAATCAGACCACCACCACACCCCTGACCAGCTGCTCCCGGAATCAGACCACCACCACACCCCTGACCAGCTGCTCCCGGAATCAGACCATCACCACCACCACACCCCTGACCAGCTGCTTCCGGAATCAGACCACCACCACCACCACAGCCCTGACCAGCTGCTCCTGGAATCAGACCATGACCACCACCACAGCCCTGAACAGCTACTCCTGGAATCAAACCACCACAGCCCTGACCAGCTGCTCCCGGAATCAGACCACCGCCACTAAACCCCTGACCAGCTGCTCTTGGAATCAGACCATCACCACCACAGCCCTGACCAGCTGCTCCCGGAATCAGACCACCACCACCACCACCACCACAGCCCTGACCAGCTGCTCCCGGAATCAGACCACCGCCACCAAACCCGACCAGCTGCTCCCGGAATCAGACCCCCACCACATCCCTGATCAGCCGCTCCCAGAATCAGACCACCGCCACAGCCCTGACCAGCTGCTCCCAGAATCAGACCACCACCACAGCCCTGACCAGCTGCTCCCAGAATCAGACCACCACCACAGCCCTGACCAGCTGCTCCCAGAATCAGACCACCACCACCGGCACAGCCCTGACCAGCTGCTCCCCGAATCAGACCACCACCGCCACAGCCCTGACCAGCTGCTCCAGGAATCAGACCACCACAGCCCTGAACAGCTGCTCCCGGAATCAAACCACCGCCACCAAACTCCTGACCAGCTGCTCCCGGAATGAGACCACCACCACCAAACCACTGACCAGCTGCTCCCGGAAACAGACCACCACCACAGCCCTGACCAGCTGCTCACAGAATCAGACCACCACCACAGCCCTGACTAGCTGCTCCCGGAATCAGACCACCACCACTACCACAGCCCTGACCAGCTGCTCCCAGAATCAGACCACCACCACAGCCCTGACCAGCTGCTCCCAGAATCAGACCACCACCACCACAGCCCTGACCAGCTGCTCCCGGAATCAGACCACCACAGCCCTGACCAGCTGCTCCTGGAATCAGACCACCACCACCAAACCACTGACCAGCTGCTCCTGGAATCAGACCACCGCCACTAAACCCCTGACCAGCTGCTCACAGAATCAGACCACCACCACAGCCCTGACTAGCTGCTCCCGGAATCAGACCACCACCACTACCACAGCCCTGACCAGCTGCTCCCAGAATCAGACCACCACCACAGCCCTGACCAGCTGCTCCCAGAATCAGACCACCACCACAGCCCTGACCAGCTGCTCCCAGAATCAGACCACCACCACCACAGCCCCGACCAGCTGCTCCCAGAATCAGACCCCCACCACATCCCTGATCAGCCGCTCCCAGAATCAGACCACCACCACAGCCCTGACCAGCTGCTCCCTGAATCAGACCACCACCACAGCCCTGACCAGCTGCTCCCTGAATCAGACCACCACCACAGCCCTGACCAGCTGCTCCCTGAATCAGACCACCACCACAGCCCTGACCAGCTGCTCCCCGAATCAGACCACCACCACAGCCCTGACCAGCTGCTCCCCGAATCAGACCACCAAAGCCCTGACCAGCTGCTCCCAGAATCAGACCACCACCACCGGCACAGCCCTGACCAGCTGCTCCCCGAATCAGACCACCCCCACCGCCACAGCCCTGACCAGCTGCTCCCCGAATCAGACCACCCCCACCGCCACAGCCCTGACCAGCTGCTCCCAGAATCAGACCACCACCACCGGCACAGCCCTGACCAGCTGCTCCCCGAATCAGACCACCCCCACCGCCACAGCCCTGACCAGCTGCTCCTGGAATCAGACCACCACAGCCCCGACCAGCTGCTCCCAGAATCAGACCACCACCACAGCCCTGACCAGCTGCTCCCGGAATCAAACCACTACCACAGCCCTGAACAGCTGCTCCCGGAATCAGACCACCACCACCACAGCCCTGACCAGCTGCTTCCGGAATCAGACCACCACCACCACAGCCCTGAACAGCTGCTCCCAGAATCAGACCACCACAGCCCTGACCAGCTGCTTCCGGAATCAGACCACCACATCCCTGACCAGCTGCTCCCGGAATCAGACCACTGCCACACCTCTGACTAGCTGCTCCAGGAATCAAACCACCACCACCACAGCCCTGACCAGCTGCTCCCAGAACCAGACCACCACCACCGCCCTGACCAGCTGCTCCAGGAATCAGACCACCACCACAGCCCTGACCAGCTGCTCCAGGAATCAGACCACCACCACAGCCCTGACCAGCTGCTCCAGGAATCAGACCACTACCACATCCCTGACCAGCTGCTCCCGGAATCAGACCACTGCCACACCTCTGACTAGCTGCTCCAGGAATCAAACCACCACCACCACAGCCCTGACCAGCTGCTCCCAGAACCAGACCACCACCACCGCCCTGACCAGCTGCTCCAGGAATCAGACCACCACCACAGCCCTGACCAGCTGCTCCAGGAATCAGACCACCACCACAGCCCTGACCAGCTGCTCCAGGAATCAGACCCCCACAGCCCTGACCAGCTGCTCCCAGAACCAGACCCCCACCACAGCCCTGACCAGCTGCTCCAGGAATCAGACCACCACCACAGCCCTGACCAGCTGCTCCAGGAATCAGACCACCACCACAGCCCTGACCAGCTGCTCCAGGAATCAGACCACCACCACAGCCCTGACTAGCTGCTCCAGGAATCAGACCACCACAGCCCTGACCAGCTGCTCCAGGAATCAGACCACCACAGCCCTGACCAGCTGCTCCAGGAATCAGACCACCACAGCCCTGACCAGCTGCTCCCAGAACCAGACCCCCACCACAGCCCTGACCAGCTGCTTGGAGAAGACCTGAGTCTTAGCATCAACCAGCTGTTCTCAGCAGTCATGAATCTCAGCCCTGAGCAGCTGCTCTCAACAGTGCAAGTCTCATCACCGACCAGAGTGGAAGTCACCAGAATGAATAGATGTGTGCCTTGCTGATCAGCTCCCGCTCTGACCCCATACCAGTCCTACCACCATGTGCTCCTCTCCTTCAAGGGTCCTGCTCCATCTCCACATTCCTTCAAACCAACCAGCCTCTGCTTTGCCCCACTACCTCCGGTATGCCCCATCAAACTTCTGCTTCACCCGGCTACAACTACCTTTCTCCCAACCAGCTAACGCGCTGCCCACCAGTTGGCGCCTGCTCCGCCCCTTCCACACCCAATCTCTGCTCTATCACCCATCACACTTAAATCAACCTAACAAGGCATCATGTGGGTGTGGCCACGTTAGCTTGGGGAGATACAGACACTTGGTGGAAGGTCATCATGCTAAGACAAGGTTCCAATACATGAAGGCCCTGACCCAGAAGAAGAATGCAGTTTGAAAGTTCTGATTTCACTTGCTGCATGCTCGTTCCCAGAAAGCACCTGGAGGCAGTCAGTGCCAGAAGCAGGGCAGCCTCAGCCTTGACCTCAGTAGGGGATTCCAATGAACATGTCAGGTTGGTCCATCCCCGATCTCAGATTTTGGGGGTGACCTCTGCTGACAGATGGTGGTAAGACATTGGCCAATGGTAATGGAGTCCATGCTGGAGCACATCCAGACAGAGACCACCATTTTAGGTGCCCGGTCATACCGCATGATATCGCATGGCAAGTCGCACCCCATTGTCCGTAATTAAAGCGGCCACATCGGCGAGGTTCCGACTGGGTCGGAGTCGCACCGATTTTGAAAGTAGCGCAAGCACCACACACAGACATCTGTATCCTGCAAGCCGCATAGGTCTCAAAGTCGCAATGACCTCCGACTAGGAAATCGTGAGACTTCGGAGGAACCGGGTCCCATCGGTGAGACCGAGGACTAAATGTACCAATATTGAATCTTATTTTAGAGTTGACTCTACCTGGGTTGTCCCCTAACCGACCCCCCAAGGTGTGGACACTCACCCGACTCTTCCCGAGAACCCGCCTCCGTCTCAACAGCGACACCCCTCGAAGAGGTAGGACGCTGAGACTGAGCCGTAGCAAGGGGCTTCTCCTCTTCATCACGCGGGGCTTAGAGGGCGGCGTTTCCATGGTGTGTCCGGTGCAATGTGGCCGAGCTGCCTTGGTGGGGCGCTCTTTGCACTTGGTGACCTCCATCTTCTCAGCAGGGGGCGACTCTACCCTCCCGTTGAGCTGCGAGTGGTCCTTCTCCCTCACGGGGTGGGAAACTCTCCTCTTCTTACGTTTCTTCTTAGCTGGCGGCCCATCTGCCTTTCTCTGGTCCTCCGGGAGGTCCTCAGAAGCTGAACCCCTCTGCCGACCTTTCCTCTTCTCCGGCTCAGGGATGAAGCCTTGCGTCTCTGAGGAGAGATGGAGCAACCATTTATGATCCAGCCAAGGGACCACCGAATGTCTTTGCACCACCCCCCATCCCCTCACATCCCAAGCCCAACACCTACAGTAAGTCCTCTACCCTGCTGAAATGGATTCTTATCCGCTCTCCTGAGCCCACTTTCATGATCAACTCCCATCATCGATTCCCTCTCCTCCTGCCCACCTATAAGAGATGAGCTTCCTCTGCCATCGTTTTCGGTCTTCGGGGCTAGCGTAAATCACTGCTCTGCTGCTCTCAGGCAATGAAAGAACGCATCCCTGACATCCCTTTAGACGTGCATGCTCCTCCATGATGGTCGTTGGTTGCTGCAGACTTTAGCTGCGCAATCTGTTGATCATTGGCTCGATGACGTTGTAACAGATTGATCAGCAGATTGCACAGCTAAAGTCGAAGCAGGGAGGACCATGCACATCAAAAGGGATGCCAGGGATGTGTTCTTTCATCTAATGTTCGAGGCAGGGTGCTGCATTTATAGGAGCCTGCTGGACACGCCCATCAACTCAGACTTACTGACCAGATGACAGAGCCAGTGATATTCCCGATTCTCGAGGTGTGAAAGCCGATTATTAGAAAATTGTGCTTTGCATGTTGATTGGGGGGGAGGGGGTGAAATAATGGGAGGGGTTACATTAGATCTCTCCCGCCCGCAGCGGATCGGTCGTCACACCGATCTCTCCCGCCCGCAGCGGATCGGTCGTCACACCGATCTCTCCCGCCCGCAGCGGATCGGTCGTCACACCGATCTCTCCCGCCCGCAGCGGATCGGTCGTCACACCGATCTCTCCCGCCCGCAGCGGATCGGTCGTCACACCGATCTCTCCCGCCCGCAGCGGATCGGTCGTCACACCGATCTCTCCCGCCCGCAGCGGATCGGTCGTCACACCGATCTCTCCCGCCCGCAGCGGATCGGTCGTCACACTGATCTGACGCTCTTGTAGGAGAAAACATTCTGCAGAGGTGACAACAAGGCGGTACAGCCAGTGGGGCCCCCTGGGCCCCCCCCCGGGGGTGGTCAATACTCACCCAGCATCATCCTCGCCTGAAATTTCTTCTGCCTTTTGCGGAATCTCCAACTACTGAATTCATCGTCATCTTCATCCGTGGAGACCTCTTCTGGGAAGTCGTCATTTGGGAATATACCTGGAGGAAGCCAAAGAGAGGACAAGTATGAGGAATGATGAGGGTTGGGCCGAAAGGGGGGAGGGGACTATAGTATGAGGATGGGGGGTGTTGGAGGGGTGGTAAAACATAAGGGCTTGCATGGGGAGGTTAGATTAGGGGATGGTGGGGGACGGTGAGTAACCAACACAAGGACATGGTTGAGAGAAAGAGACGCATGCAGACACGGGGCCACGGCGGGGAAAGAGGACCCGCGCCCTCGGGGCCACGGCGGGGAAAGAGGACCCGCGCCCTCGGGGCCACGGCGGGGAAAGAGGACCCGCGCCCTCGGGGCCACGGCGGGGAAAGAGGACCCGCGCCCTCGGGGCCACGGCGGGGAAAGAGGACCCGCGCCCTGGCAGGGAGAGGTTAGACACACTAGAACATGTCGAGGAGGAAGGTCCTCCCATCTTTCACAGGCAGAAGCCTGAGACTCAGCTTTTACTGCAGAGAATTAATAACATAGGGGGTGTGGCTGGGGTAATAGACAGAGGGGGTGGGGCTGGGGCAATAGACTGGAAGGGGGGGCTGGGGTAATAGAGGGATGGGGGGGGGTGAACAAAATAAACACCGTTCAGCAGGGCGCTCACTTACCTTCTCCTAGATCTTTAAACCTGGAAAACGACAGATAAAACCATCAGATCATTAACTCCTCCCACTGAGTGGATAATTCCCAAAATCCCCCCCCCTCCCCTGCAGCCACACAGGACACACCCACCTTTTCACCAGCCGGTAGAGGCACTTGCGGTTGCGGCTCGGGATGTTTTGCCGACTTGCGAGGTCGAACAGTCTGTCCGATATGGCCTTATAGTCGAACTGAGAGGAAGAGACAATCAGTGCCTGCAATAAGAACTGTCCGAGGTGCCTCAACTGCCATTCCCTCCCCTCCAACCCAGACAGAATGACAGCTGGACAGGAGCAATACAGACAGTGCAGCCTTCAGAAAGAAATACACAGAGCCATGGGATCTCCCAACATCACTGACCCCACCACACCCAACAATCCCCCCTTACACCCAGGATCTCCCATCATCACCGACCCCACCGCACCCAACAATCCCCCCTTACACCCAGGATCTCCCATCATCACCGACCCCACCGCACCCAACAATCCCCCCTTACACCCAGGATCTCCCATCATCACCGACCCCACCGCACCCAACAATCCCCCCTTATACCCAGGATCTCCCATCATCACCGACCTCACCGACCCCACCGCACCCAACAATCCCCCCTTACACCCAGGATCTCCCATCATCACCGACCCCACCGCACCCAACAATCCCCCCTTATACACAGGATCTCCCATCGGCACCAGAAAACTGGAGAACACCAATTTGATTGGTTGTATAGGAAGAACCCGCCCCTCCCCCACCTTCCATTAAAAGAACCCTGTATGAATATTCGTACGTCATTGGATGGCTCTCACCTGCAGGACGGGTCCAATGTCTTCTACACCGTGGCCTGGATGTCCCCCAGAACTGGAACCACCATCTGCCAGAGGAAACCCAGAGAGTGACCAGAGAGTGGGGGATCGAAGGATGACACCAGACAGAGGGGTGACGGGGAAAACAGGAGGAGGCGGCATGGGAGCCAAGGGGGAGGGGCGGACAGAGAGGAGGCGTGGGAGCCAAAGGGGAGGGGTGGACAGAGAGGAGGCGTGGGAGCAAAGGGGAGGGGAGGCAGGGGAGCCAAGGGGAGGGGACAGAGGGGAAAGCCAGGAATAGGGTTGGTTGGGAAAGGCGGCCGGGTGGGAGAAGACATGAAAAGGTACCTACCCCCGGCCGGCTCTTCATTGGTCGGCTCCTCTTCCAGTTCTTTCAGGAGATCTTCAATAGCGAAAGGAGCCTGATCCAGAATCATCTGAAATATCCCGCCGACCACCGACTGCTGGAGGATCGGGCTGCCGAATACAGAGCCAACACGTCAGAGAAGAGCGAGCGGGGCGGGGGGGGAGAGAAGGGTGAGGTGATCAGAGGAGAGAGACCACCACAAGCTGTAAAAAAGTGTCCACCAGGACAAGGCCGAGACAGGGCCACCACCACTACCGCCGGGACAGAACCACCACCAGGACAAGGCCGAGACAGGGCCACCACCACTACCGCCGGGACAGAACCACCACCAGGACAAGGCCGAGACAGGGCCACCACCACTACCGCCGGGACAGAACCACCACCAGGACAAGGCCGAGACAGGGCCACCACCACTACCGCCGGGACAGAACCACCACCAGGACAAGGCCAAGACAGGGCCACCGCCAGGACAGGGCCACCGCTGGGACAGTACCACCACCAGGACAAGGCCAAGACAGGGCCACCACCACTACCGCCGGGACAGAACCACCACCAGGACAAGGCCAAGACAGGGCCACCACCACTACCGCCGGGACAGTACCACCACCAGGACAAGGCCGAGACAGGGCCACCACCACTACCGCCGGGACAGTACCACCACCAGGACAAGGCCAAGACAGGGCCACCACCCCCGCTGGGACAGGAGCACTTCCGGGACAGAACCACCACCAGGACAAGGCCAAGACAGGGCCACCACCACTACCGCCGGGACAGTACCACCACCAGGACAAGGCCGACACAGGGCCACCACCACTATCGCCGGGACAGAACCACCACCAGGACAAGGCCAAGACAGGGCCACCGCCGGGACAGGGCCACCGCTGGGACAGGGCCACCGCTGGGACAGTACCACCACCAGGACAAGGCCAAGACAGGGCCACCACCACCGCCGGGACAGGGCCACCACCACTGCCGGGACAGGGCCTCCACCAGGACAAGGCCGAGACAGTGCCCACCACCACCACCGCTGGGACAGGGCCACCACCACTGCCGGGACAGGGCCTCCACCAGGACAAGGCCGAGACAGGGCCCACCACCACCACCGCTGGGACAGGGCCACCACCACTGCTGGGACTAGTCCCCCACCTCCTGCAGGTGACACTATCAGGATCTCGACACCCCCATCATACTCACTCCTTGGTCTTGGCGGCAATCTTGCAGAACGGTTCGATGAGTTTCAGGTTCATATCAGCCGTGAGCTACGAGACAAGGAAGTCCATCAGACCATGATAAACAGCACGGGCCCTACAGGTCACGGGGCCACTCGTCTTACCTCTGCAGAGCCAATCTTCGCCAACTCCTCTAAGTAGATGTCTATGACGTGGTGCTGGACTCCCCGCGTCTCCTCCGTCTTCAGAACCTCCTCCACCAGGATCGAGAGAAACTCCTCCACCATGCTGGAGGAGACAATGGCCACCATCAGTCCAAGACATCGCTCACTACCCAACTGAGCATGGCGCATCCCCTCCCCCACATCACCCTCCGACGTCATTGGTGCAGGCTTCATCAGTCCTGACTCCAAGATTCCCTTCCCCCTCTTCTAACCCATACCCCCCATATACAGATATACCCCCCCCCCCTCCATCCCCCAATATACAGATATACCCCCCCTCCATCCCCCAATATACAGATATACCCCCCCCATATACAGATATACCCCCCCCCATATACAGATATACCCCATACGCCCCCCCCATCCCCCAATATACAGATATACCCCATTGCCCCCCCATATACAGATATACCCCATACGCCCCCCCCATCCCCCAATATACAGATATACCCCATACGCCCCCCCCCCATCCCCCAATATACAGATACCCCATACGCCCCCCCCATCCCCCAATATACAGATATACCCCATACGCCCCCCCCCCCCCAATATACAGATATACCCCATACGCCCCCCCCATCCCCCAATATACAGATATACCCCATACGCCCCCCCCCCCCCCATATACAGATATACCCCATACACTCTCGTCCTTCCCCCACCCCATGCCCCCCCCCATCCTATCCATCACTACCAACAACACCACCATCAATCCCGCAAGCCAAACTCCTTGGCGTCATTCTGGACTCAAACCTCTCCTTCCAACCTCATGTCCAATCACTTACATCACATGCAGGCTCCGCCTCCGAAACATCTCAAAGATACGTACGTTCCTTACCCCAGACACCACTAAACTACTCATCACTCCCTGATTATCTCACGCCTGGACTACTGCAACTCCCTCCTCACCGGCCTACCCCAGTGCAGGCTCTCCCCACTCCAGACCATCTGAACTCAGCTGCCAGACTCATCCACCTCACCACCCGCTCCACCTCTGCCACCCCCCTCTGCCTCTCCCTCCACTGGCTCCACCCCCCTCTGCCTCTCCCTCCACTGGCTCCACCCCCCTCTGCCTCTCCCTCCACTGGCTCCACCCCCCTCTGCCTCTCCCTCCACTGGCTCCACCCCCCTCTGCCTCTCCCTCCACCCCCCTCTGCCTATCCCTCCACTGGCTCCACCCCCCTCTGCCTATCCCTCCACCCCCCTCTGCCTATCCCTCCACTGGCTCCACCCCCCTCTGCCTTTCCCTCCACCTCTGCCACCCCCCTCTGCTACTCCCTCCACTGGCTCCACCCCCCTCTGCCTCTCCCTCCACTGGCTCCACCCCCCTCTGCCTCTCCCTCCACTGGCTCCACCCCCCTCTGCCTCTCCCTCCACTGGCTCCACCCCCCTCTGCCTCTCCCTCCACTGGCTCCACCCCCCTCTGCCTCTCCTCCACTGGCTCCACCCCCCTCTGCCTCTCCCTCCACCCCCCTCTGCCTATCCCTCCACTGGCTCCACCCCCCTCTGCCTATCCCTCCACCTATCCCTCCACTGGCTCCACCCCCCTCTGCCTCTCCCTCCACTGGCTCCACCCCCCTCTGCCTCTCCCTCCACTGGCTCCACCCCCTCTGCCTCTCCCTCCACTGGCTCCACCCCCCTCTGCCTCTCCCTCCACCCCCCTCTGCCTATCCCTCCACTGGCTCCACCCCCCTCTGCCTCTCCCTCCACTGGCTCCACCCCCTCTGCCTATCCCTCCACTGGCTCCACCCCCCTCTGCCTATCCCTCCACTGGCCTCCACCCCCTTCTGCCAATCCCTCCACTGGCCTCCACCCCCTTCTGCCAATCCCTCCACTGGCCTCCACCCCCTTCTGCCAATCCCTCCACTGGCCTCCACCCCCTTCTGCCAATCCCTCCACTGGCCTCCACCCCCTTCTGCCAATCCCTCCACTGGCCTCCACCCCCTTCTGCCAATCCCTCCACTGGCCTCCACCCCCCCTCTGCCTCTCCCTCCACTGGCCTCCACCCCCCTCTGCCAATCCCTCCACTGGCCTCCACCCCCCTCTGCCTATCCCTCCACTGGCCTCCACCCCCCTCTGCCTCTCCCTCCACTGGCCTCCACCCCCCTCTGCCTCTCCCTCCACTGGCCTCCACCCCCCTCTGCCTATCCCTCCACTGGCCTCCACCCCCCTCTGCCTATCCCTCCACTGGCCTCCACCCCCCTCTGCCTCTCCCTCCACTGGCCTCCACCCCCCTCTGCCTCTCCCTCCACTGGCCTCCACCCCCCTCTGCCTCTCCCTCCACTGGCACCCTATTGCTCAACTCTGACCTACAAAGCCGTTCACAACACTGCCCCTGACTACCTCACCAACCTGATTCCCAGGTACCACCCTACCCGTACCCTTCGCTCCTCACAGGACCTCTTATCTTGCTCCCTGGTCTCCTCCTCCCACGCACGACTGCAGGACTTCTCCAGGTCCTCCCCAATCCTCTGGAACTCCCTACCCCAATCCATCAGACTGTCACCTACCCTCCTCACCGTCAGGCGCACCCTGAAAACCCATCTCTTCAGGGAAGCCTACCCCACCCTCACCTAACAGCCGATCTCCTCCATTCCTCCCACCACTCCATCCCCCACAGCCACTTCCTCCTGTACCACTACTCCCCCTCCTAGATTGTAAGCTCCCAGGATCAGGGCCCTCGCACCCCTCGTGTATTGTATTGTTACTGTATTGTCTCATGTTCTGTCCCCACTATAATGTACAGCGCTGAGCAAACCTTCTGCCACCATATAAATCCTGTATAATAATAATACACCCCCCCATCCCCCAATATACAGTGATCCCTCATACACCCCCCCCCCCATCCCCCAATATACAGTGATCCCTCATACACCCCCCCCCCATCCCCCAATATACAGTGATCCCTCATACACCCCCCCCCATCCCCCAATATACAGTGGTCCCTCAT
>NW_028321699.1:0-29595 GCF_062004578.1 Staurois parvus | reverse complement strand
CAGAAGATGAAGACTCTGGGGAACACCTATCAGTTTGAGGTCGATGTCCGAGATTTCTCTCCAGAAGACATTCATCGTCACCACTTCCAACAACCAGATTGAGGTCCACGCAGAGAAAGTGAGTGGTCAGTGGCGTGTCTCCCTGCTGTACAAATGGGAGATCGTGAAAGAAGAGAGGTCTAAAAATACGAGGGGTCTCATTGCTGGCCTCTGTCTTACTGGCTGTCTCTGAGTCACCGAGCTGGAACAAGTACACAGCCAGTGAAGTACAATTCCTGACCTCCGTATTCATTTCAGGTCAGCGACTCAAAGTATCAAAGCCAATGGACCAACATGACAGCTGGGCAGCTAGAATTGTCAGCAGAAAGGTCAACAATGTTATCCTGCATATAACTCAACACAGATTTCCTCAAAGTAGGGTAGTGATGTGTAGATCAGATCTCTGAGTCTCTCTGGGTTGGAGATGTGTAGATGATATCTCTGAGTCTCTGTAGGTTGGAGATGTGTAGATGATATCTCTGAATCTCTGTAGGTTGGAGATGTGTAGATGATATCTCTGAGTCTCTGTAGGTTGGAGATGTGTAGATCATATCTCTGAGTCTCTCTAGGTTGGAGAATGTGTAGATCATATCTCTGAGTCTCTCTAGGTTGGAGATGTGTAGATGATATCTCTGAGTCTCTGTAGGTTGGAGATGTGTAGATGATATCTCTGAGTCTCTCTAGGTTGGAGATGTGTAGATCATATCTCTGAGTCTCTCTAGGTTGGGATGTGTAGATGATATCTCTGAGTCTCTCTAGGTTGGAGATGTGTTAGATCATATCTCTGAGTCTCTCTAGGTTGGAGATGTGTAGATGATATCTCTGAGTCTCTGTAGGTTGGAGATGTGTAGATGATATCTCTGAGTCTCTCTAGGTTGGAGATGTGTAGATCATATCTCTGAGTCTCTCTAGGTTGGAGATGTGTAGATGATATCTCTGAGTCTCTGTAGGTTGGTGATGTGTAGATCTTATCTCTGAGTATCTGTAGGTTGGAGATGTGTAGATGATATCTCTGAGTCTCTGTAGGTTGGAGATGTGTAGATCATATCTCTGAGTCTCTCTAGGTTGGAGATGTGTAGATGATATCTCTGAGTCTCTCTAGGTTGGAGATGTGTAGATGATATCTCTGAGTCTCTCTAGGTTGGAGATGTGTAGATGATATCTCTGAGTCTCTCTAGGTTGGAGATGTGTAGATGATATCTCTGAGTCTCTCTAGGTTGGAGATGTGTAGATGATAGCTCTGGGTCTCTGTAGGTTGGAGATGTGTAGATCATATCTCTTGGTCTCTGTAGGTTGGAGATGTGTAGATCATATCTCTTGGTCTCTGTAGGTTGGTGATGTGTAGATCTTATCTCTGAGTATCTGTAGGATGGAGATGTGTAGATGATATCTCTTGGTCTCTGTAGGTTGGTGATGTGCAGATCATATCTCTGGGACTCTGTAGGTTGGAGATGTGTAGATCATATCTCTGTAGGTTGGAAATGTGTAGATCTTATCTCTTGGTTACTGTAGGCTGAAGATGTGTAGGTCATATCTTTGGGTCTCTGTAGTTTGGTGATGTGTAGATCCTATCTCTGAGTATCTGTAGGTTGGAGATGTGTAGATGATATCTCTGGATCTCTGTAGGTTGTTGATGTGTGGATCATATCTCTGGGTCTCTGTAGGTTGGTGATGTGTAGATCTTATCTCTGGGTTTCTGTAGGTTGGTGATGTGTAGATCATATCTCTGGGACTCTGTAGGTTGGAGATGTGTAGATGATATCTCTGGGACTCTGTAGGTTGGAGATGTGTAGATCATATCTCTGGGTCTCTGTAGGTTGGTGATGTGTAGATCATATCTCTGGGTCTCTGTAGGTTGGAGATGTGTAGATCATATCTCTGGGTTTCTGTAGGTTGGTGATGTGTAGATGATATCTTCTGGGTCTCTGTAGGTTGGAGATGTGCAGATCTTATCTCTGTGTCTCTGTAGGTTGGTTATGTGTAGATCATATCTCTTGGGTTTCTGTAGGTTAGAGATGTGTAGATCATATCTTTGGGTCTCTGTAGGTTGGAGATGTGTAGATCTCTTGGGTTTCTGTAGGTTGGTGATGTGTAGATCATATCTCTGGGTTTCTGTAGGTTGGTTATGTGTAGATCATATCTCTGGGTTTCTGTAGGTTGGTTATGTGTAGATCATATCTCTTGGGTTTCAATAGGTTGGTGATGTGTGGATCATATCTCTTGGGTTTCTGTAGGTTAGAGATGTGTAGATCTCTTGGGTTTCTGTAGGCTGGTGATGTGTAGATCATATCTCTGTGTCTCTGTAGGTTGGTGATGTGTAGATCATATCTCTTGGGTTTCTGTAGGTTGGTGATTTGTAGATCATATCTCTGTGTCTCTGTAGGTTAGGGGATGTGTAGATTGAAAGGGGGCAGCTACGTGAAACTCATCCCCTTTCTCTTGTTTGCAGCTCGCCTCCGATGGGACCATCATGAACACCTTCACCCACAAGTGCCAACTCCCTGAGGATGTAGACCCAACCACGGTGACCTCCGCCTTGGGTGATGGAGGATTGCTGATCGTCAAGGCTGAGAGGGTCCCAGCCAAGCACACGGACCACCAAACTTTCCGGACTGAGATCAAAATTTGAAATCCCAGTATGGATCAGCGAGGAGGCTCTGGGCACTGAGACGTTGGCTCCATGGACTCAAAATTTAAAAGATTGACCCCCTCCCCCAGATACTGCGACCACGTTAGTTTTCACACCTTTCACAGTTCATACGGACTCACCTGGAACAATGGCCACCAAAGATGTGAGCCATGGGGTCACTGTGAACTGGCCACGAGTGTTGTGTGCCGTGACTTGATAGTGAGTGTGTCATTTACACGATTCTTGTATTTCTGTTGTGGACATTCCAGAAGAGGACTGTAGATCAGAAAAGAAAACAATCAGTAAATTAATTCTCATATTCACCTATATTATATTTAGTCCAGGGAAAACCTCCACTTCAAATTCTTAGCTTGGAGTTGCAGTACCATGATGCCCCCTGCTGGTCTGGTATTCCCAGGTCTCCTATTATAGCAGGTTATCTCACTACCATGATGCCCCCTGCTGGTCTGGTATCCCCAGGTCTCTTATTATAGCAGGTTATCTCACTACCATGGCGCCTCCTGCTGGTTTGGGATCCCCAGGTCTCCCATTATAGCAGGTTATCTCACTACCATGGCGCCTCCTGCTGGTCTGGTATTCCCAGGTCTCCTGTTATAGCAGGTTATCTCACTACCATGATGCCCCCTGCTGGTCTGGTATCCCCAGGTCTCCTATTACAGCAGGTTATCTCACTACCATGGTGCCTCCTGCTGGTCTGGTATCCCCAGGTCTCCTAATATAGCAGGTTATCTCACTACCATGGCGCCTCCTGCTGGTTTGGGATCCCCAGGTCTCCCATTATAGCAGGTTATCTCACTACCATGGTGTCCCCTGCTGGTCTGGTATTCCCAGGTCTCCCATTATAGCAGGTTATCTCACTACCATGGCGCCTCCTGCTGGTCTGGTATTCCCAGGTCTCCTGTTATAGCAGGTTATCTCACTACCATGATGCCCCCTGCTGATCTGGTATCCCCAGGTCTCCTATTACAGCAGGTTATCTCACTACCATGGTGCCTCCTGCTGGTCTGGTATCCCCAGGTCTCCTAATATAGCAGGTTATCTCACTACCATGGCGCCTCCTGCTGGTTTGGGATCCCCAGGTCTCCCATTATAGCAGGTTATCTCACTACCATGGTGTCCCCTGCTGGTCTGGTATTCCCAGGTCTCCCATTATAGCAGGTTATCTCACTACCATGGTGCCCCCTGCTGGTCTGCTATTCCCAGGTCTCCCATTATAGCAGGTTATCTCAGTACTGTGGCGCCCCCTGCTGGTCTGGTATCCCCAGGTCTCCCATTATAGCAGGTTATCTCACTACCATGATGCCCCTGCTGTTCTGGTATCCCCAGGTCTCCTAATATAGCAGGTTATCTCACTACCAGGGCGCCTCCTGCTTGTTTGGTATCTCCAAGTCTCCCATTATAGCAGGTTATCACACTACCATGATGCCCCTGCTGGTCTGGTATCCCCAGGTCTCCTAATATAGCAGGTTATCTCACTACCATGGCGCCTCCTGCTGGTCTGGTATTCCCAGGTCTCCCATTATAGTAGGTTTTCTCACTACCATGGCGCCTCCTGCTGGTCTGGTATTCCCAGGTCTCCCATTATAGTAGGTTTTCTCACTACCATGATGCCCCCTGCTGGTCTGGTATCCCCAGGTCTCCTAATATAGCAGGTTATCTCAGTACCATGGCGCCTCCTTCTGGTCTGTTATCCCCAGGTCTCCTATTATAGCAGGTTATCTCACTACCATGGCGCCTCCTGCTGGTCTGGGATCCCCAGGTCTCCCATTATAGCAGGTTATCGCACTACCATGGTGCCTCCTGCTGGTCTGATATCCCCAGGTCTCCCATTATAGCAGGTTATCTCACTACCATGGTGCCTCCTGCTGGTCTGATATCCCCAGGTCTCCCATTATAGCAGGTTATCTCACTACCATGATGCCCCCTGCTGGTATGGGATCCCCAGGTCTCCTAATATAGCAGGTTATCTCAGTACCATGGTGCCTCCTGCTGGTTTGGGATCCCCAGGTTTCCCATTATAGTAGGTTATCTCACTACCATGGCGCCTCCTGCTGGTATTGGATCCCCAGGTCTCCCATTATTGCAGGTTATCTCACTACCATGGCGCCTCCTGCTGGTCTGGGATCCCCAGGTCTCCCATTATAGTAGGTTATCTCACTACCATGGCGCCTCCTGTTGGTTTGGGATCCCCAGGTCTCCCATTATAGCAGGTTAGCAGTCAGGTCAGAATTGAGTTTCTTATATAGCTGATATCCAAGGACAGAAAATTCCAGGGACAAACACTGACTACCTAGGACTGAGCAGGGCAGTCATGAATGTCAGTGTGGTCTCCATGTGTGCTAAAAGGTGAGTGACCACACTGTGACCCGGTGCAGACCATCAGGAATCCACATCAGGTTACAGACACATCCCATCATGCATCTTCATTGTGTATTCCTATAGATCTAGGTGGATCCTGACCACGGAGAGACGTGGTCACAGTGCGATGAAAGGAGGGAATGGAAGCTGCAGGTGTGCACAGGTCCTCTGGACAGGCCGCCCAGTACAGCAAAGGATTCTGGGAAGAAGTATGAGCTCCAGAAAAGTTGTCTTTTATTTGTGGATGGAATGGTGACGTGTGGAGAGAGACGGTTGTTTGAAATGTAAGAATGTGTGACCCCCAAATAGTATACAATGTGATTGTCTGTCATTGCCAATCCTCCAACTCCATGGATTCCTGAAAAGCGTCTGATCGCGTCGCCCTCCTCGCAGTCCGCCATCTTTCCTGTTTGTATATAGATTGCAATGTTCCTTTCTTGTTACATTTTAAATACTTTTTATCACTGGCGAGTCTCGGAGTTTTATTTCCAAAGATAAATGTGATGTTCCAGAGAATGGGGTGTACCTGTCCTTCTATAATGGGGTGTACCTGTCCTATAATGGGGTGTACCTGTCCTATAATGGGGTGTACCTGTCCAATAATGGGGTGGGGTGTACCTGTCCTTCTATAATGGGGTGTACCTGTCCTATAATGGGGTGTACCTATGCTTCTATAATGGGGTGTACCTATCCTTCTATAATGGGGTGTACCTGTCCTATAATAGGGTGTACCTGTCCTTCTATAACGGGGTGTAGCTGTCCTTCTATAATCGGGTGTACCTGTCCTTCTATAACGGGGTGTAGCTATCCTTCTATAATCGGGTGTACCTGTCCTTCTATAACGGGGTGTACCTGTCCTTCTATAATCGGGTGTACCTGTCATACTATAATGGGGTGTACCTGTCCTTCTGTAACCGGGTGTACCTGTCATTCTATAATGGGGTGTACATGTCCTTCTATAATGGGGTGTACATGTCCTTCTATAATGGGGTGTACCTGTCCTTCTGTAACCGGGTGTACCTGTCATACCATAATGGGGTGTACCTGTCATTCCATAACTGGGTGTACCTGCCATTCTATAATGGGTTGCACCTGTTTTTCTACAATGGGGGGCACTTATCATTTTATAATGGGGTGTACCTGTCAGTCTATACTGTAAGGGGGTGCAATTGTCATTTTAGAACGGGGTGTACCTGTCCTTCTATAACATGGTGCACCTGTCCTTCTATAACGGGGTGTAGCTGTCCTTCTATAATGGGGTGTACCCATCCTATAATGGGGTGTACCTGTCCTTCTATAACAGGGTGTACCTGTCATACCATAATGGGGTGTACCTGTCATTCTATAATGGGGTGTAGCTGTCCTAACGGGGTGTACCTGTCATTCTACAACAGGGTGTACCTGTCCTTCTATAACGGGGTGCACCTGTCCTTCTATAACGGGTTGTAGCTGTCCTTCTATAATGGGGTGTACCCGTCCTATAATGGGGTGTACCTGTCCTTCTATAACGGGGTGTACCCGTTATTCTATACTCTGCATCCATCCAGGCACATTATCCTTCGGCGGCACGACACATTTCTTGTCCTGATCACAATGGAAACCACTGACTTCCCTCTCTGATACATTTTCTTGATTTGCACCGACATCCACATTTTCAGGAAAAGCTTTCGGGGGCCCCCCCTTCTTCAAGGATCCAAACAGTAGTTGAAGTACTTGAGTACTGCTTGGACCTTGAAGAAGAGGGGCTGCTTGTCCTGAAAATTTGGATGTTGGTGCAAATAAAAAGAAAGTATCAGAGAGGGAAGTCAGTGGTTTCCATTGTGATCAGGACAAGAAACGTGTGGTGCCGCCGAAGCATGATGGTGTATCCCGGACAGGACGCCATTGTTTTTGTTGCAAGTGCACCAATACGGCTCCAATGACCTCCAGAATGATGACAATGGGGAGCTCACCTTTCCATCCTTACCCTACCATTATCTATCCACCCGTCTTGTATATTGCTGTGTATACACCTTGGAATGAAGGAAACTCTGGGTGGTTGACGAAGTCTTCAAAGTCAATGTTCTACACTTTTATGAAGTTGCCATACTCTTGTTGGTCAGTAGGGGGCGACACTGCAGCCTGCAGAGGAGCTGCCATATCTCTCCTCGCTCCCCCTGGTGTGGAAATTGTTATTTATAGGGAGCTGACAATGGACACAGAGCAGAGCGGCTGCTGTAATCCCGGCCCTGAAATCTGAGAAGCTGAAGAATGACCAATGTCACCTTCAGGATGATCAGAGGGACACCATGGGGTGTGGGCAGCTCCCCGGAGGGTGAGGACAGGCCGCCCCGCAGGGTGACGGCACACACAATTATAGAGGTATTACAGGGATAGGACAGGAATTCGATTTTTATGGCTTTAGGGTTCGTCTCGGCCCGCCTGCTGAACAAAATGGATGAGTCGGGACCACGGGTTCCTATTGAGATGTATATTGTATTGAGTCTGGAGGAACAGATGAGGGGCAGAACCTCAAATCTCTCCAACAGTTTCATCTTTCATCTTCTGGAAATGTGTTTTCCTTTTTTGTGTCGTTTTTGTTTTTCTTGGAGCAATATCTATTATTATTATTATGATACATTTTACTTTGTATCTAAACGTTGGTCCGCAGTGACAACTACCAACACGGAACCAAACATTTCACTAGTAGATGGAAGTCCCATCAGTCTCCTAGAAGCTCCAACATGTCCATCTCAGTCCAATAGTCATTGTCAATCCTCAGAAATCTGCAGTTGTCTTCCAATATGGCGATCCTGCCATGGAGTTCTCTGTTCAGGCACTTCCTTTAGGGAGAACGCTTCTGTTCTGTCCCCCATTTGCACTCACCCCATCACACGGGCTTCCGATGGTGACTACTAGAGGCTCTTTCAGCACACATGACGCAGACACGGCCCACCATTGTCACCATCAGGAAACCCAGCCTGAGAAATGCCGGGCGGCCATCGCTAGGTGGGGAGGAACTGCAAAGAGGCTGCAGGAGGTCAGCAGCACTGAGATGGAACAAACGAGGAAGAAAAAGGTGAAAATGGTATTGTGTGAAAACATGACAATGTCAATGCAACCCAGTTCGGGTTTATAGTCTACGGATCACATCAGTGCTGCCACCTAAAGATCTGGAAGACATAAATATTATACGTTACGAATGATCAAACCGAACACAATATTTGGGGATTATTGCTCTACGGCACGGGTGTCAGACTGGCGGCCCTCCAGCTGTTGCCAAACTACAAGTCCCATGAGGCATTGCAAGATTGGCAGTTACAAGTACGACTCCCAAAGACAGAGGCATGATGGGACTTGTAGTTCCACAACAGCTGGAGGGCCGCCAGTTTGACACCCCTGACCTATGATGTCACATACTGTAATGCCTCAGTCATTAATATTGAAGAATCATATTCACAGCCAGTTCCACAGTACCAGCACCTGACCAATAGAGGGCACCCTTTTATAGCACCTGAAATAGGCCCGTCTATATAGAGTAGAATTTCTCAACCTTTTCACCCCAGAGGAACCCTGGAAATAATTTGTAGGTCTCAGGGAACCACCTCGTAAGATTAGTATATTGGGGGGGGGTCATAGGGAAAATTACCACTTACATTGGTGGGGGGAGAAGTGTGAAGAAGGCTCCCCATTTCAGGGGAGGCCAGAATGACAGCCTTGCAAGAACGGTGCTGGCTCTGCCAAGTGGTGCTAGACCTGGAACTATGGGGGCACCACCAGATTGGGGGGTGTTCAGTAATCCACAACTCAAGGAACCACTAGTTATCCTTAGAGAAACTCCCAACTATCCCTGGAGAAGCCCCCAACTATCCCTAGAGGAACTCCCAACTACCCCTAGAGAAACCCCCAACTAGCCCCGGAGAAACCTCCAACCAGCCCCGGAGAAACCCTCAACTAGCCTGGAGAAATTCCTAGCTATCCATGAAGAAACCTCCAACTAGCCCTGGAGGAACCCCCAACTAGCCAGGAGGAATTCCTAGCTAGCCATGGAGGAACCCCCAACTAGCCTGGAGGAACCCCCAACTAGCCCCGGAGGAACCCCCCAACCAGCCCCGGAGAACCCCCCAACCAGCCCCAGAGAACCCCCCAACCAGCCCCAGAGAAACCCCCAACCAGCCCCAGAGAAATTCCTAGCTATCAATGGAGAAACCTCCAACTAGCCCTGGAGAAACCCCCAACTAGCCTGGAGGAATCCCTAGCTAGCCCTGGAGAAACCCCCAACTAGCCTGGAGGAATCCCTAGCTAGCCCTGGAGAAACCCCAAACTAGCCCTGGAGAAACCCCAAACTAGCCCTGGAGAAACCCCAAACTAGCCCTGGAGAAACCCCAAACTAGCCCTGGAGAAACCCCAAACTAGCCCTGGAGAAACCCCAAACCAGCTCCGGAGAAATTGCTAGCTATCAATGGAGAAACCTCCAACTAGCCCTGGAGGAACCCCCAACTAGCCCTGGAGGAATCCCTAGCTAGCCCTGGAGAAACCCCAAACTAGCCTGGAGAAAACCCTAGCTATCCCTGTAGAAACCTCCAACTAGCCCCGGAGAAACCCCCAACTAGCCCCGGAGAAATTCCTAGCTATCAATGGAGAAACCTTCAACTAGCCTGGAGGAATCCCTAGCTAGCCCTGGAGAAACCCTCAACTAGCCCGGAGAAATACCTAGCTGTCCATGGAGAAACCTCCAACTAGCCCTGGAGGGACTCCCCAGCTATTTCTAGTGGAAGCCCCAACTAGCCCTGAAGGAACCCTGGTTGAGAACGAAAGGCTGATGTAGAAGGTAAGGGTGACCCCCACCCGGTGTCATCTCATCCTCCCGTTTTACAAGTTCTGGGTGGAATGCTCCATTGTTTGAAGGGTAAATATTTGGATCGGAGATAACGGTGCGCTTAGGTTTCTTTTTACAAGGTTTCAAATCACAAAACCTACTCTGTACAGTCATCTCCGCACTGCCGGCACCTCACCAATAGGGGGCATTCTTTTAGTTTATAACTCACGGCAACATTTTTTTCTTTTCTTTGGAAAGTTAAACTTTTTTTACGTTCTTTAGGAGGACAGTAACTCTCACAGAAAGGAAATAGCCAAACAAAACTCCGAGATACATCCTGGTAAGATTAGTATATCGGGGGGGGTCATTGGGAAGATTGCCCCTTACATTGGTGGGGGTCAGGGCAAAGAATGCCCCATTATAGGGGAGGCCAGAATGACACCCTGCAGTCATGGTGCCGGCTCTGCCAAGTGGCTGGAGGACCCCTGGCTGAGAATGGCTGATCTGGAGGGTAAAGGAACCCCTCCCCCACGCCAGTGTCATCACACCATCCCTTGTTTTATGAGTTCTGGGTGGAATGCGCCATTGTTTGAGGGTAAACATTTGGCACGGAGATAACATTGTGTTTGTGTTTCTTTTTACAATGTTTCAAATCTCACAGCATAAGCCGTACACAGCGGTCGTCAGGGTCTCACACAGGGTCCCAATGCGGCCCTCCTACACTGACACATCGGATCCACTCAGTGACACCACACATGGAACTTTCACCCGTTTCCTGAAGACTGTTATGACCCGGAACAACGTAGAACTGTCCAGGATACTTTTGTTTTTTGCCCGCACTAGAATTGGATCACGAGGGTGTTGTCACCCATGCGATCAGATTCTGCACATCGCACCGCGTTTTGCGGACCAATTTCGGGGTCCATTGATGTAAATTCAGTTAAAGAGGGAAGTGGCTGGAGAGGTGGGGGGGTGGTAAAAGTGTGACTGCCCCACAATGGCTGGTGTGAACAGACCCTAAGAGCTCATTCACACTTGTGGTGATCTCTGAAGAGTGATCTACGTTTGGATCGCTCCTCAGAGACCATTTGACATACACAGCGATTCACACACCCCACCCGTGTGAACCCGGATCCAGAACTACAGGGAAAGCTTTTCATTTAGAGACATACGGAGGGGAGAAGAGCGCTCACCGCCATCTGTGTTCCCATTGTGACCACCAGTGTCACCAAGAATGGGCGGGGGGGGGTGTCAATCCTGAATTCGGGGTCACCAGAACAGGAATAGGTGGGGAATCATCCTAAGGGGGACACCTTCTCCCATGACAATCGTCTGAATGGGGATTCCATCTCATTGGAAAGATTTTCCTCCGACTTTAGCTGTCCCAGGAGAGGATTTGTCACCCACACAGCTCCCGGTCATCCCGTCCAGCACTGAAATTAACCCCATACACCCAATGCAGGTTCTACAAGAAATCCCAGAGTGCCTCCAATAAGACAGTCGCTTGTGCTTCTGCAAAGAAAGCTGCGTGGGAAGGAAGTTGTTGCTTGGGTCACCAGGAGATCAGAGGACAGAGCGGCTGGGAAATGAAAGGGTACCTCTGGTCACAATGTAACCTCCCCGCCATCGGATACATTGTATTCCAGGGATCCCGCCTCCTCCCCGCCATCGGATACATTGTATTCCAGGGATCCCGCCTCCTCCCCCGGATACATGGTATTCCAGGGATCCCGCCTCCTCCCCCGGATACATGGTATTCCAGGGATCCCGCCTCCTCCCCATCATCCGATACATTGTATTCCAGGGATCCCGCCTCCTCCCCGCCATCGGATACATGGTATTCCAGGGATCCCGCCTCCTCCCCGCCATCGGATACATGGTATTCCAGGGATCCCGCCCCCTCCCCCGGATACATGGTATTCCAGGGATCCCGCCCCCTCCCCGCCATCGGATACATTGTATTCCAGGGATCCCGCCTCCTCCCCATCATCCGATACATTGTATTCCAGGGATCCCGCCTCCTCCCCATCATCCGATACATTGTATTCCAGGGATCCCGCCTCCTCCCCATCATCCGATACATTGTATTCCAGGGATCCCGCCTCCTCCCCATCATCCGATACATTGTATTCCAGGGATCCCGCCTCCTCCCCATCATCCGATACATTGTATTCCAGGGATCCCGCCTCCTCCCCGCCATCGGCTACATTGTATTCCAGGGATCCCGCCTCCTCCCCGCCATCGGATACATTGTATTCCAGGGATCCCGCCCCCTCCCCGCCATCGGATACATTGTATTCCAGGGATCCCGCCTCCTCCCCGCCATCGGCTACATTGTATTCCAGGGATCCCGCCTCCTACTAGGGCTCCACGATGACCCCGCACATCTCCTTCCTGGAATTCTGGGACACGGGGTCACTAGGCCCCCATGCGCAGGCACTGCTGTGTCACACGTTTCACAGAGCCCACCTTCTGAGGGGAGGAGTTTCAGGAGGCGGGGTCCATGCAGATAGCAAGGTACCATGGGATATGTAGTCTTTAGAAATGGAGAAGCTGCAAAGCATGCTGGGAATCCAGGAAGTGGTGGAAGGAGGCGGCCAGCAGGCAGGCAGCACTCACGGCATGACAGGCGATCTGATATTGGTTTGTCATTCTAATGCCGATGTTATAAAATGAGGGTTTGCCGGGACCGGAGATCCCCTTTAATGTCAAAAGTGGATTCCCTGCACTGATGCCCCGCCTCCATAACACCCCCCCCCCCTCCCCTCCCCTCCCCAGCTCAGGTCCACACTGACTATGCTGATAGGTCTCCTGCCTGATACAGACATACATTCCATTGAGATCAGTAACAGCAGGGAGGTCACCAGGGGGCCCCATCAGAATTCCACTTTGGGGCCCCATGGTCTGCACACTGGTCGGAAGGCAGAGCTTCTCTATACAAGAAAACACGGCTGGAAGAAGCAACAAATTTAATAAAAGTAACTCGAAGGTTCATACAAGTCATCAGGCTAAGCATAGCTGAAGGCCGAGGGCCCCTTTAGGCCGAGGGCCCCTTTAGGCCGACAGTCTAGGAGGAGTCAGTGTGAGCGTACGCAGGAGGCCAGCCTCCATAGACACCTCTTCAGGGCGCCCTGCAGGGATCTGCCCACTTCTGTCCGCTCTCCGGGCGCAGTGATGGAAGATACTTGGTGCTTTGCACAGGAATCCCCCGGATTGGGGCTGCCATTGGTGGGCTGGCGATGCTCTGCGTCCATTGGCTCCTCCTTCACACAGTTGGTGAGACAGGTCCTCAGGAGGCTCCTACCTATGGGGGTTCTGGAGGCCTGGGAGGAGGCGGAGCTCTGACCGATGGGGTCTCCACTAAGGCAGATGCACACACCGGTGTCACAGTCTATCAGGAAGGTGTGGTGGGCGGCGGCCATGGCACGCTGTCTGGAGGAGCAATCACAGGGCTCACAATCTGAAAGAGGAAAAATATATTAACAGTGAGGCCAGACTCCTCCACCTTCCCAACCTCCAGTGTCCTCCACCCCCCTCTGCCAATCCCTCCACCGGCCTCCATTCAGTGTCCTCCACCCCTCTCTGCCAATCCCTCCACCGGCCTCCATTCAGTGTCCTCCACCCCCCTCTGCCAATCCCTCCACCGGCCTCCATTCAGTGTCCTCAACCCCTCTCTGCCAATCCCTCCACTGGCCTCCATTCAGTGTCCTCCACCCCTCTCTGCCAATCCCTCCGCTGGCCTCCAGTGTCCTCCACCCCTCTCTGCCAATCCCTCTGCTGGCCTCCAGTGTCCTCCACCCCTCTCTGCCAATCCCTCCACCAGCCTCCATTCAGTGTCCTCCACCCCTCTCTGCCAATCCCTCCACTGGCCTCCATTCAGTGTCCTCCACCCCTCTCTGCCAATCCCTCCACTGGCCTCCATTCAGTGTCCTCCACCCCTCTCTGCCAATCCCTCCACTGGCCTCCATTCAGTGTCCTCCACCCCCCTCTGCCAATCCCTCCACCTTCCCAACCTCCAGTGTCCTCCACCCCTCTCTCCACACCAGTGCAGCCCCCTATCAGTCAGCATTCAGCCCATAATAGGGGGGCTCCCCCATGCATGATGGAACCTCAGCTTACTCCGGGTTCGTATTGTCGCACAGATTGGCCTCCTGGAACTTTATGAACAATAATATCAGAAAACGGGTTCTTGTTCCCTATGAGATGCACAGAATACCCCACCCCCCCCAGAATACTATATATACTACATATCCGGCATGGACAGAGCGAGGACCACCCACCTGGTGTGATGGATATTATGGGATGGATTGTTTACATTGTGCCCCCCCCCCCCCCCCCCCCAACATGCCCCGCTCCCCACTACAGAATACCCCCAACCCGCTCCCCAGTATTACACACCACAGAGTACCCCCCCGTACTACACTCTCCCGCTCCTACACACCACAGAGTACCCCCCCGTACTACACACCCCCACTCCCCATTACTACACACCATAGAATACCCCCCCCCCCCAGTACTACACTCTCCCGCTCCCCACTACTACACACCACAGAGTACCCCACCTGCTCCCACTACAGAACACCCCCCAGTACTACACCCCCCCCAGTACCACACACACACCACAGAACACCCCCCCCCCCCCCCCCGTACTACACACCACAGAACACCCCCCCCCCCCCCGTACTACACACCACAGAACACCCCCCCCCCCCCAGTACTACACACCACAGAACACCCCCCCCCCAGTACTACACACCACAGAACACCCCCCCCAGTACTACACACCACAGAACACCCCCCCCCCCCCCAGTACTACACACCACAGAACACCCCCCCCCCCCCCAGTACTACACACCACAGAACACCCCCCCCCCCCCCAGTACTACACACCACAGAACACCCCCCCCCCCCCCAGTACTACACACCACAGAACACCCCCCCCCCCCAGTACTACACACCACAGAACACCCCCCCCCCCCCCAGTACTACACACCACAGAACACCCCCCCCCCCCCCCAGTACTACACACCACAGAACACCCCCCCCCCCCCCCAGTACTACACACCACAGAACACCCCCCCCCCCCCCAGTACTACACACCACAGAACACCCCCCCCCCCCAGTACTACACACCACAGAACACCCCCCCCCCCCCAGTACTACACACCACAGAAACACCCCCCCCCCCCCAGTACTACACACCACAGAACACCCCCCCCCCCCCAGTACTACACACCACAGAACACCCCCCCCCCCCAGTACTACACACCACAGAACACCCCCCCCCCCCCAGTACTACACACCACAGAACACCCCCCCCCCCCCCAGTACTACACACCACAGAACACCCCCCCCCCCCCAGTACTACACACCACAGAACACCCCCCCCCCCCCCCAGTACTACACACCACAGAACACCCCCCCCCCCCCCCAGTACTACACACCACAGAACACCCCCCCCCCCCCCAGTACTACACACCACAGAACACCCCCCCCCCCCCCCAGTACTACACACCACAGAACACCCCCCCCCCCCCCAGTACTACACACCACAGAACACCCCCCCCCCCCCCCAGTACTACACACCACAGAACACCCCCCCCCCCCCCAGTACTACACACCACAGAACACCCCCCCCCCCCCCAGTACTACACACCACAGAACACCCCCCCCCCCCCAGTACTACACACCACAGAACACCCCCCCCCCCCCCAGTACTACACACCACAGAACACCCCCCCCCCCCAGTACTACACACCACAGAACACCCCCCCCCCCCAGTACTACACACCACAGAACACCCCCCCCCCCAGTACTACACACCACAGAACACCCCCCCCCCCAGTACTACACACCACAGAACACCCCCCCCCCCAGTACTACACACCACAGAACACCCCCCCCCCCAGTACTACACACCACAGAACACCCCCCCCCCCAGTACTACACACCACAGAACACCCCCCCCCCAGTACTACACACCACAGAACACCCCCCCCCCAGTACTACACACCACAGAACACCCCCCCCCCCAGTACTACACACCACAGAACACCCCCCCCCCAGTACTACACACCACAGAATACCCCCCCCCCCCCCCCCAGTACTACACACCACAGAATACCCCCCCCCCCCCCCCAGTACTACACCCCATAGAATACCCCCCCAGTACTACACATCATAGAACACCCCCCCAGTACTACACATCATAGAACACCCCCCCAGTACTACACCCCCCCGCTCCCCACTACTACACACCATAGAATACCCCCCCCAGTACTACACCCCATAGAATACCCCCCCAGTACTACACATCATAGAACACCCCCCCCAGTACTACACCCCCCCGCTCCCCACTACTACACACCATAGAATACCCCCCCAGTACTACACCCCCCCGCTCCCCACTACTACACACCATAGAATACCCCCCCCCAGTACTACACCCCCCCGCTCCCCACTACTACACACCATAGATCACCCCCCCCCCAGTACTACACACCATAGAATACCCCCCCCCCAGTACTACACCCCCCCGCTCCCCACTACTACACACCATAGAATACCCCCCCCCAGTACTACACCCCCCCGCTCCCCACTACTACACACCATAGAATACCCCCCCCCCCAGTACTACACCCCCCCGCTCCCCACTACTACACACCATAGAATACCCCCCCCCCCAGTACTACACCCCCCCGCTCCCCACTACTACACACCATAGAATACCCCCCCCCCCAGTACTACACCCCCCCGCTCCCCACTACTACACACCATAGAATACCCCCCCCCCCAGTACTACACCCCCCCGCTCCCCACTACTACACACCATAGAATACCCCCCCCCCCAGTACTACACCCCCCCGCTCCCCACTACTACACACCATAGAATACCCCCCCCCCAGTACTACACCCCCCCGCTCCCCACTACTACACACCATAGAATACCCCCCCCCAGTACTACACCCCCCCGCTCCCCACTACTACACACCATAGAATACCCCCCCCCAGTACTACACCCCCCCGCTCCCCACTACTACACACCATAGAATACCCCCCCCCAGTACTACACCCCCCCCGCTCCCCACTACTACACACCATAGAATACCCCCCCAGTACTACACCCCCCCGCTCCCCACTACTACACACCATAGAATACCCCCCCCAGTACTACACCCCCCCGCTCCCCACTACTACACACCATAGAATACCCCCCCCAGTACTACACCCCCCCGCTCCCCACTACTGCACACCATAGAATACCCCCCCAGTACTACACCCCCCCGCTCCCCACTACTGCACACCATAGAATACCCCCCCCCCCCCCCATTCACAATCACCATGTATCTCTTGGCTGTACTGCACACTATATCCGGTCCTCTGCTACTGATTGGTATAACCCCACCGCCCCCCATGTTGTACGACGCACCCCGACTGTTGGCGCTATACTACTCCTGCCCACGCTGAGCTCTCACCTGGAGGGGGCTGCAGGTTGTATTTCAGGCACATTGTCTGCTCTCCTTCCTCTCTTTATGGCGAGGATCTCACAATGTCCTCCAATCAGAGGCTCTCCAGGACAATAGGCAGCAGCTGGATCTCACAATGTCCTCCAATCAGAGGCTCTCCAGGACAATAGGCAGCAGCTGGTCCCGGCCAGACCCCGGCGGCTCCGCTATCTACAAATGAAACATTTCTGTTTGCAGTGACAACAGCAGCCAACACCCTCCCCACCCGGAGCCCGGGGCCCCTCCTGTGCTGATACCACACACATCACCTGTGTCCATACATCCCTCCTCTATAGGGGACCATGACCCCCCAACCCCCTCCCCGCCCGGGGCCCCTCCTGTACTTATACCACACACATCACCTGTGTCCATACATCCTCTACAGGGGACCATGACCCCCCCCAACCCCCGCCCGGGGCCCCTCCTGTACTGATACCGCACACATCACCTCTGTCCATACATCCTTCTATAGGGGACCATGACCCCCCAACCCCCTCCCCGCCCGGGGCCCCTCCTGTACTGATAACGCACAGATCACCTCTGTCCATGCATCCCTCTATAGGGGACCATGACCCCCCCAACCCCCTCCCCACCCAGAGCCGGGGGCCCCTCCTCTCAACACCGCACAGATCACCTCTGTCCATACATTCTTCCTCTATAGGGGACCATGACCCCCCCCAACCCCCTCCCCACCCGGAGCCCGGGGCCCCTCCTGTACTGTTACCGCACACATGACCTCTGTCCATACACCCTTCTATAGGGGACCATGACCCCCCCCCGCCCGGGGCCCCTCCTGTACTGATACCGCACACATCACCTCTGTCCATACATCCTCTATAGGGGAGAATGACCCCCCCCCAACCCCCTCCCCGCCCGGGGCCCCTCCTGTACTGATACCGCACAGATCACCTCTGTCCATACATCCTTCTATAGGGGACCATGACCCCCCCCCCCCCCAACACCCTCCCCACCCGGAGCCCGGGGCCCCTCCTGTACTGATACAGCACACATCACCTCTGTCCATACATCCTTCTATAGGGGACCATGACACCCCCCCCCAACCCCCTCCCCGCCCGGGGCCCCTCCTGTACTGATACCGCACAGATCACCTCTGTCCATACATCCCTCCTCTATAGGGGACCACGTCCACTCTGCTGGAGTCCCTCCCCATCTGATGTGTGACATATTGGGGGGGGGGGGGAGATGAGGAATAGAGGAAAGGTATCTGGAGGAACATTGTGAGCACTCAGATCCGCAGACAGAGGTGTGACGCCCGACCTGCCATGTCCGCAGTGAAGACGTCCTCACCTGCCTGGATCCAGAGGCACAAAACATACCAAACAAGAGGAATATTTGTATCCCAAACAGAGGCGCCTGCGAGCTGCACAGTGCATGGGGATCAATCCCCAGAGAGGTGACAACAGGCTGCCGATGTCCCAAAGCAGGTGACCGGCTGCTAGGTTACCTTCTGATGGGTAAACAGATCCTTCCTGATAGGACCAGGGCCAGCTGTACATTCCTGCCATTAACCCTCACATGATCTGGAGGGCGGGGCCAATACTTTGGGCAATATCATGTATATTTACTGTGGTCACGCTCAGAGACGGGCTGATGCTTGCACTGTGGAATTATGGGTAGCGGCATTCTGACACCAGCAGAGGTCAGTGTTTCACTCTAGTCGAGGGATGGTATGCTGACATCATCAGAGCCCGGATAGCTCAGTCGGTAGAGCATCAGACTTTTAATCTGAGGGTCCAGGGTTCAAGTCCCTGTTCGGGCGTCTGCTTTTTACCTCTCCCTGGCATTTATATAGCACCATATGCAGGATCATGGCTCACATGAAGCCACTGGAGGCCACCACCCAAGATATTCACCACCTAACAGAATTGATGAAGGCCCCCACCCAAGATATTCACCACCCAACAGAAGCAATGGAAACCCCCACCCAAGATATTCACCACCCAACAAAATCGATGGAAGCCACCACCCAAGATATTCATCACCCAACAGAAGCGATGGAAGCCCCCACCCAAGATATTCATCACCCAACAGAAGCGATGGAAGCCCCCACCCAAGATATTCACCACCCAACAGAATTGATGGAAGCCCCCACCCAAGATATTCACCACCCAACAGAAGCAATGGAAACCCCCACCCAAGATATTCACCACCCAACAAAATCGATGGAAGCCACCACCCAAGATATTCATCACCCAACAGAAGCGATGGAAGCCCCCACCCAAGATATTCATCACCCAACAGAAGCGATGGAAGCCCCCACCCAAGATATTCACCACCCAACAGAATTGATGGAAGCCCCCACCCAAGATATTCACCACCCAACAGAATTGATGGATGCCCCCACCCAAGATATTCACCACCCAACAGATGCGATGGAGGCCCCCACCCAAGACATTCACCACCCAACAGATGCGATGGAGGCCCCCACCCAAGACATTCACCACCCAACAGAATCGATGGAGGCCCCCACCCAAGATATTCACCACCCAACAGAATTGATGGAGGCCCCCACCCAAGATATTCACCACCCAACTGAATCGATGGAGGCCCCCACCCAAGACATTCACCACCAGGGGCAGACTGACAACTCATGGGGCCCCCGGGCAATAGGGGATAATGGGGCCCGTGTCCTTGCCCACACTCAAAGCACACCCAAAAAAACCTATAAAAGGTGCCAGGGGCATTGCATGGGGCCCCCAACTGACCTCAGGCAGTTCCCGAGTGCCCAAGTCCCTGTTCGGGCATCTGCTTTTTACCTCTCCGTGGCATTTATACAGTACCATATGCAGGATCATGGCTCAGATGAAGTCGTTGGAAGCCCCCACCCATGACATTCACCAACCAACCGATGAGATGGAGGCCCCCACCCAAGATATTCACCACCCAACCGATGCGATGGAGGCCCCCACCCAAGATATTCACCACCCAACCAATGCGATGGAGGCCCCCACCCAAGATATTCACCACCCAACAGAATTGATGGAGGCCCCCACCCAAGATATTCACCACCCAACAGAAGCGATGGAGGCCCCCACCCAAGATATTCACCACCCAACAGAATCGATGGAGGCCCCCACCCAAGATATTCACCACCCAACAGAATCGATGGAGGCACCCACCCAAGACATTCACCACCTAACAGAATTGATGGAGGCCCCCACCCAAGACATTCACCACCAGGGGCAGACTGACTCATGGGGCCCCTGGTCAATAGGAAATCATGGGGCCCTTGTGTCCTTGCCCACACTCAACGCACACCCAAAAAAACCTATAAAAGGTACCAGGGGCATTGCATGGGGCCCCCTACTGACCTCAGGCAGTTCCCGAGTGCCCAAATGGTCAGTCCGCCCCTGTTCACCACCCAACAGAATCAATGGAAGCCCCCACCCAAGATATTCACCACCCAACAGAATCGATGGAAGCCCCCACCCAAGATATTCACCACCCAACAGAATCGATGGAAGCCCCCACCCAAGATATTCACCACCCAACAGAAGCGATGGAGGAGTCAAGTCAACAGTTTACGCAGCACTTTTACACAGGACTAGAACCCGTGCTTTGTGTCCTGACTGATGTGACATTTTGTAGAACTTCGTCCTGCACACGATAGAAGATTCTTCCCCCGCAGGAGGCAGCAGACATCCTCGTACTCGCGGCTTGTTCGCCTTTCTAGGGCAGTGACATCACTTGCGGTGAAACCGAACTGTTGTCCGCCTGATGTACAGGAGTCATGTAAAAGCTTCCATCGTACGTTTCTCACACATCCTTCCTCCTACAATCACATTTTAGAGTCCTCATATGTCCTTGTGAAATGGTAGCTCCGCAGAGACGCTGAAACTAAAATGCGTCTCTTTAAAATGCGTTTGTCCTGCGCACGTTTATACACGGCGGATTGGTGGACTGGTAGGCTGGCTGTACACACTTTACCCGCTTGCTGTCAGGATTTACGTGCTGGACAATCGCTTAGAACCCCCGAAAGATGATGTATCTTCTGACAGCAGAGCCCTGGGGAATGAAATGCGGTGGCTGTCGCAATTTTTTTATGTCACAAGTTATTTCCGCAGCTGTTTACCGCTTTTATGTATTTCACAGCCAAAAATGCAGATTTTGACACGGGCAGAAAGTGAAAAAAAAAATCGCTCTAGTGCTAAATTGGTTAGACAATTGAGTGGAGACGGCCACACACTGTAGCTGGATTGGTCGAATATCAATCAGATTTTTTCACCCATGGAGAAGAAGACAACGCCTCCGCCAAACGCGATCCACAGCGCAGGTGGAAGGACTGGATCAGCGGGACGCTGATGGTGAAGGTCGGTCAGGTATCTCTGATCCTCCACCTGGACGTAGTCTCCTCTCCAGGGGATTCTCTTCCTCTCCAGGGGATTCTCTTCCTCTCCATGGGATTCTCTTCCTCTCCATGGGGATTCTCTTCCTCTCCATGGGGATTCTCTTCCTCTCCAGGGATTCTCTTCCTCTCCAGGGGATTCTCTTCCTCTCCAGGGGATTCTCTTCCTCTTCCACCAGAAGTTCCGACCTTTCCTCTCCTGGAGGAGAAATGGAACAAGCCTTTCATTTATCACACATTTACGTTTGATGAACGAGATACAGGGGGCTGGACACAGATCTGGAGACCCTCCATGATTGGACGGTGTGAAAGTGACACCATGTTTGGCGGTGGAAGTGATGGAACATTCTTTGGCTTCCGCTGTGTAATGAGACACTTAGCTATCCGGCGGAAGCCTCATTTTCCTCATTCGCTGCTGGTAATACGGAGTCATGTCAGAGATTACTGAGCTTCAAAGATGGCAGATTGTTGGTGCGCCTCTGTGACTGAAGTCACCGATTTATGTGCCGTGTGGCGAGGTCCAGGATCAAATGTTTTGGCGGCGAATGCAGCTTCCGGGAAATGGCGTCTAATCAGCATAAGCGCGGTCACCATGGTTACCTGAGACAAAAGGACATGGCAAAGGATTGTGACCCGGAATAAGAAGACAACAAAAGTGATTGCAGAGCTCAGTCTCAGTCTTCACCGGACTCGGTCTTCCCCGGACTCGGTCCTCACCAGACTCGGTCCTCACCAGACTCGGTCCTCACCAGACTCGGTCTTCCCAGGACTCAATCTTCCCCAGACTCGGTCCTCACCAGACTCGGTCCTCACCAGACTCGGTCTTCCCAGGACTCGGTCTTCACCAGACTCGGTCTGCCCCGGACTCGGTCTTCCCCGGACTCGGTCTTCCCAGGACTCGGTCTTCCCAGGACTCGGTCTTCCCAGGACTCGGTCTTCCCAGGACTCGGTCCTCACCAGACTCGGTCTTCCCAGGACTCAATCTTCCCAGGACTCGGTCTTCCCAGGACTCGGTTCTCACCAGACTCGGTCTTCCCAGGACTCGGTCCTCACCAGACTCGGTCTTCCCAGACTCGGTCTTCAACAGACTCGGTCTTCCCCGGACTCGGTCTTCCCAGGATTCGGTCTTCACCAGACTCGGTCTTCCCAGGACTCGGTCCTCACCAGACTCGGTCTTCCCAGGACTCGGTCTTCCCAGGACTCAATCTTCCCAGGACTCGGTCTTCCCAGGACTCGGTTCTCACCAGACTCGGTCTTCCCAGGACTCGGTCCTCCCAGACTCGGTCTTCCCAGGACTCGGTCTTCATTCCCAGACTCGGTCTTCCCAGGACTCGGTCTTCACCAGACTCAGTCCTCACCAGACTCGGTCTTCCCCGGACTCGGTCTTCCCAGGATTCGGTCTTCCCAGGACTCGGTCTTCCCAGGACTCGGTCTTCACCCAGACTCGGTCTTTCAAGGACTCGGTCCTCACCGGACTATGGTGAGGGCGGAATATGGTGAGGGCAGAGTGCGTGACTTATATACAAATGAGAAACAAATCTGACATTATATAAAATAATATCCAATGAGAAGGCCGCATGATAGGCACACAGTATAAAGAGGGATGAGGGGAGTTGTAGTCCTCCGTGTCCTATTTGTGAGGTAACCTGACACATCTTCCTCACCTTTCCCGCTTCTTTTCAGCCTGCCAAGTGACAACTTTCTGCACGAGTGAGGAGGGAGCAGAGCATGCGCAATGTAGAGTCTCTAAATTCCCTCCAAAATCAGAATTCAGTGACGTTTTTTTCTTCTATCCCTACAGCAGATATAGGGTGTGCGGGGAACATCATAAAACAATCGATAATATTCATTCTGTAAAACACCGGGCCTCATGACGGCGGCCATATTTGTCCCGGGCAAAAGGAATCCAGGTCGGTTAAGGTTTGCTGCGCTGTGTATAAAGAAGAATACATCTTGTAGAATCCATAAAACAAGAAGGTTGGACGGAACTTTTATAGGAACCATGGGGTGAACAACACAGCGGAAGATAAAACATGTGCCCGAGACAAAGATGGCGGAAGAGATGCAGTCACGTGCCCACAGGTGACAGGAGTTGTCATTGTGTGATTGGCCGGCTCTCGAGGCTCTTCCGGTGAGGTGGAGAAGCCGCTTGAGGACCGCAATGATGGCAGCTTCCCTGTACTCCATTCTGCTGCTCCTCGCCGCCCTGAGCCTGGAGGGCCTCGCCGCCCCCCGAACCCTCGTCCTGCTGGAGAACATCAACCTCCGGGAGACGCACTCCCTCTTCTTCCGGAGCCTGAGCGGTGAGAGCCGGACCGGGACTGACACCCCGAAATACTGACACCCCGACATACTGACACCGGGACATACTGAGGGACCCGAACAGACCGACTCCTCATCATATACTGCAACTCTCTTCACCCTAAACACTGCGACCCCCAATTATTACCACCCCAGTGATCTTCTCCCCCCCCTTCTCTCTCTCCCCCCTTCTCTCTCTCTCCCCCCTTCTCTCTCTCTTCCCCCCTTCTCTCTCTCTTCCCCCTTCTCTCTCTCTTCCCCCTTCTCTCTCTCTTCCCCCCTTCTCTCTCTCTCATCCCCCCCCCCTTCTCTCTCTCCTCTCTCTCCCCCCCTTCTCTCTCTCCTCTCTCTCCCCCCCCTTCTCTCTCTCTCCCCCCCTTCTCTCTCTCTCCTCTCTCTCCCCCCCCTTCTCTCTCTCTCTCTCTCCCCCCCCCCTTCTCTCTCTCTCCTCTCTCTCCCCCCCCTTCTCTCTCTCTCCTCTCTCTCCCCCCCCCCCTTCTCCTCTCTCCTCTCTCTCCCCCCCCCCCTTCTCTCTCTCTCCTCTCTCTCCCCCCTTCTCTCTCTCTCCTCTCTCTCCCCCCCCCTTCTCTCTCTCTCTCTCTCTCCCCCCCCCTTCTCTCTCCTCTCTCTCCCCCCCTTCTCTCTCTCCTCTCTCCCCCCCCCTTTCTCTCTCTCCTCTCTCTCCCCCTTCTCTCTCTCCTCTCTCTCCCCCCTTCTCTCTCTCCTCTCTCCCCCCCTTCTCTCTCTCTCCTCTCTCCCCCCTCTTCTCTCTCTCTCCTCTCTCTCCCCCCCTTCTCTCTCTCCTCCTCTCCCCCCCCTTCTCTCTCTCTCCTCTCTCCCCCCCTTCTCTCTCTCTCCCCCCTTCTCTCTCCCCCCCCCCCTTCTCTCTCTCTCCCCCCCTTCTCCTCTCTCTCCCCCCTTCTCTCTCTCTTCCCCCCCTTCTCTCTCTCTTCCCCCCCTTCTCTCTCTCTTCCCCCCCTTCTCTCTCTCCCCCCCTTCTCTCTCTCCCCCCTTCTCTCTCTCTCTCTCTCTCTCCCCCCTTCTCTCTCTCTCTCTCCCCCCCCTTCTCTCTCTCTCTCTCTCTCCCCCCTTCTCTCTCTCTCTCTCTCTCCCCCCTTCTCTCTCTCTCTCCCCCCCTTCTCTCTCTCTCTCTCCCCCCTTCTCTCTCTCTCTCCCCCCTTCTCTCTCTCTCTCTCCCCCCCCCTTCTCTCTCTCCCCCCCCCTCTCTCTCCCCCCCCCTTCTCTCTCTCTCTCTCCCCCCCCTTCTCTCTCTCTCTCTCCCCCCCTTCTCTCTCCCCCCCCCTTCTCTCTCCCCCCCCTTCTCTCTCCCCCCCTTCTCTCTCTCCCCCCCTTCTCTCTCTCCCCCCCCTTCTCTCTCTCCCCCCCCTTCTCTCTCTCCCCCCTTCTCTCTCCCCCCCTTCTCTCTCTCCCCCCCCCCTTCTCTCTCTCCCCCCCCTTCTCTCTCTCTCCCCCCTTCTCTCTCTCTCCCCCCTTCTCTCTCTCTCCCCCCTTCTCTCTCTCTCCCCCCTTCTCTCTCTCTCCCCCCTTCTCTCTCTCTCCCCCCTTCTCTCTCTCTCCCCCCTTCTCTCTCTCTCCCCCCTTCTCTCTCTCTCCCCCTTCTCTCTCTCTCCCCCCTTCTCTCTCCCCCCCCCTTCTTTCTCTCTCCCCTTCTCTCTCTCTCCTCTCTCTCCCCCCCCTTCTCTCTCTCTCCTCTCTCTCCCCCCCCTTCTCTCTCTCTCCTCTCTCTCCCCCCCCTTCTCTCTCTCTCTCTCTCTCTCCCCCCCCTTCTCTCTCTCTCCTCTCTCTCCCCCCCCTTCTCTCTCTCTCCTCTCTCTCCCCCCCCTTCTCTCTCTCTCCTCTCTCTCCCCCCCTTCTCTCTCTCTCCTCTCTCTCCCCCCCCTTCTCTCTCTCTCCTCTCTCTCCCCCCCCTTCTCTCTCTCTCCTCTCTCTCCCCCCCTTCTCTCTCTCTCCTCTCTCTCCCCCCCTTCTCTCTCTCTCCTCTCTCTCCCCCCCCTTCTCTCTCTCTCCTCTCTCTCCCCCCCCCCTTCTCTCTCTCTCCTCTCCCCCCCTCGCAGATCGTGGATTTGATCTCACCTTTAGGACAGCGGATGACCCGAGCCTCTCCCTCATCAAGTACGGAGAATTCCTCTATGACAACCTCATCATCTTCTCCCCGTCTGTGGAAGGTCTGTACCTGTCAGTCTGTTATTATTATACAGGATTTATATGGCGGCAGAAGGTGTGCTCAGCGCTGTACATTACAGTGGGGGGGGGGGGGGGGACAGACCATGAGACAATACAGTAACAATACACGAGGGGTTTGAGGGCCCTGATCCTGGGAGCTTACAATCTAGTTATACAATGTATGTGGGGGGAGGGGGGGGACTTCTCTCAGTCCCACTGTCATCTCAGAGTGAGTCATGACGTACCTGGAGATCCCACCAGTCCCCAGAGCAGATATTCCCTTCCTGATTATTACTGACCACACTAGGCATGGAGGCGGGTCTGTCCTGTGTGGCCCTCTGACCAGAGAGATACAAGACGCTATGCTGACACATGGCCACGCCCCTTGAAGCCACATTACACGTGCCACGCCCCTTGAAGCCACATTACACGTGCCACGCCCCCTGAAGCCACATTACACGTGCCACGCCCCCTGAAGCCACACCTCCTGCAGTTTGAGTGACAGCAAATCCTACATATTCCCCACCTACAGCCCGAGGACACACCCTCTGCAGTCTCCACCCCCAGCCCACTACTTCAGGAGGAGATTGGCCCAATCGGTCACGTCAGCTACTAACAGCCCCCAAAATCCATATTCCTTTGTTTCTGATATTGTAAATGTAGCCGAATGATTATCGATGGAGCCGGTTGTGATTGTTTCCATAAACCTTAAGGCAGAACTCCAGCCCAATCTCGGGTCCCCCCTCCCCCACTCTAAAACTGGAAAAAGAGGTTTTGGTTAGCATTCGTCCTAAACAGAATCCATGACCTCCTATGGAGAGGTAAGCGAAGTGTCAGCTCCTCGGTACAGGACATGCAAAGCCAAGGGTAGCCGTATGGAGATAATCGATATCGTGGTGTGTAGGATCGATCGTGTGTGCCGGCATTGCTTGCCTCTTATTGGTCAGTAAATGTCATTTCTTCTCTCCAGATTTTGGTGGAAACATCAACACTGAAACAATCAGCGCCTTCATCGATGGCGGGGGCAGCGTCCTCGTGGCGGCCAGCTCTGACATAGGTAGGTCTGCGGTGTACACATCGGATAGATATCCAAATAGGGACTCCAAATGATCCCCAGACGGCCCCCGACTTGTAGACAGAGAGAGGATACTGGAAGAGGAAAGCAGATCCAGTCCAGATGTACAGGTGAAAGTGGAACACTGAGAATCTGGTGCCTTCATTCATTCATTCATTGATTTCAGTGCAGCAACTTAAAAGGTGACACTAATATATGAGACTCATTCCATGCAAAGCAAGATAGTTCCAGCCGTGATTTGTCATCATTGTGATGATTATGGCTTACAGCTCATGAAAACCCCAAATCCACAATCTCAGAAAATGAGAATATTCCATGCAATCAATAAAACACGGATTGTACATAGAACAATATCGCACCTCTGAGAAGTAGAAGCTGCATATGTACTCAGTACTTGGTTGGGGCCCCTTTTGCAGCAATTACTGCCTCAATGCGGCGTGGCATGGAAGCTATCAGCCTGTGGCACTGCTGAGGTGTTATGGAAGACCAGGATGCTTCAATAGCGGCCTTCAGCTCTTCTGCATTGTTCGCTCTCATGTCTCTCATCTTTCTCTTGGCAATGCCCCATAGATTCTCTATGGGGTTCAGGTCAGGCGAGTTTGCTGGCCAATCAAACACAGTCATCCCACGGTCATTGAACCAGGTTTTGGTGCTTTTGGCAGTGTGGGCGGAGCCAAGTCCTGCTGGAAAATGAAGTCAGCGTCCCCATAAAGCTGGTCTGCGGAAGGAAGCAGGAAGTGCTCCAAAATCTCCTGGTAGACGGCTGCGGTGACCCTGGACTTAATGAAGCACAGTGGGCCAACACCAGCAGATGACATGGATCCCCAAATCACCACAGACTGTGGAAACTTCACACTGGACTTCAAGCATCTTGCAGTGTGTGCCTCTCCATTCTTCCTCCATACTCGGGGTCCTTGTGCCTCTCCATTCTTCCTCCATACTCGGGGTCCTCGGGCCTCTCCATTCTTCCTCCATACTCGGGGTCCTCGGGCCTCTCCATTCTTCCTCCATACTCGAGGTCCTTGTGCCTCTCCATTCTTCCTCCATACTCGGGGTCCTTGTGCCTCTCCATTCTTCCTCCATACTCGGGGTCCTCTCCATTCTTCCTCCATACTCGGGGTCCTCGGGCCTCTCCATTCTTCCTCCATACTCGGGGTCCTCGGGCCTCTCCATTCTTCCTCCATACTCGGGGTCCTCGGGCCTCTCCATTCTTCCTCCATACTCGGGGTCCTCGGGCCTCTTCATTCCCCCTCCATACTCGGGGTCCTCGGGCCTCTTCATTCCTCCTCCATACTCGGGGTCCTTGGGCCTCTCCATTCCTCCTCCATACTCGGGCTCCTTGGGCCTCTCCATTCCTCCTCCATACTCGGGCTCCTTGGGCCTCTCCATTCCTCCTCCATACTCGGGCTCCTTGGGCCTCTCCATTCCTCCTCCATACTCGGGCTCCTTGGGCCTCTCCATTCCTCCTCCATACTCGGGCTCCTTGGGCCTCTCCATTCCTCCTCCATACTCGGGCTCCTTGGGCCTCTCCATTCCTCCTCCATACTCGGGCTCCTTTGGCCTCTCCATTCCTCCTCCATACTCAGAAAAGAGGACTTTGGCCCACTGAGCAGCAGACCAGGTCTGTTCTTCTTTAGCCCAGGTAAGACGCTTCTGACGTTGTTTGTTGTTCAGGAACGGCTTGACAAGAGGAATACGACATTTGAAGCCCATGTCCAGGATCCGTCTGTGTGTGGTGGCTCTTGATGCACTGACTCCAGCCTCAGTCCACTCCTTGTGAAAGTCCCCAACACTTTTGAATGGCCTTTTCCTGACAATCCTCTCCAGGCTGCGGTCATCCCTGCTGCTTGTGCACCTTTTTCTTCCACACTTTTCCCTTCCACATAACTTTCTATTAATGTGCTTTGATACAGCACTTTGGGAACATCCAACTTCTTCTGCAATTCCCTTGTGAGGCTTTCCCTCCTTATGGAGGGTGTCAGTGATGGTGTCAGGTCAGCAGTCTTTCCCATGATTGTGATTCCTACTGAACCAGACTGAGAGACCATTGAAAGGCTCAGGAACCCTTTGCGGGTGTTATGGCTGAATGAGCTGATTAGAGTGGGACGCTTTGAGCCGAGATTATTCCACCTTTTCACAATATTCTCATTTTCTGAGATTGTGGATTTGGGGTTTTCATGAGCTGTAAGCCATAATCATCACAATGATGACAAATCACGGCTGGAACTATCTTGCTTTGCATGGAATGAGTCTCATATATTAGTTTCAGCTTTTAAGTTGCTGCACTGAAATCAATGAATGAATGAATGAATGAATGAA
>NW_028321698.1:45000-51905 GCF_062004578.1 Staurois parvus | reverse complement strand
AGTTGTCTAGAAAACTGAAACTGAAAATAGTTGAAGCTCACAAAGCTGGAGAAGGCTATAAGAAGATAGCAAAGCGTTTTCAGATGTCAATATCTTCTATTCGGAATGTACTTAAGAAATGGCAGTCATCAGGAACAGTGGAAGTTAAAGCAAGATCTGGAAGACCAAGAAAAATATCAGACAGAACAGCTCGCAGGATTGTGAGAAAAACAATTCAAAACCCACGTTTGACTGCATGATCCCTCCAGAAAGATCTGGCAGACACTGGAGTTGTGGTACACTATTCCACTATAAAGAGATACTTGTACAAATATGGTCTTCATGGAAGAGTCATCAGAAGAAAACCTCTTCTACGTCCTCACCAGAAAAATCATCGTTTGAACTTTGCAAATGAACATATAGACAAGCCTGATGCATTTTGGAAACAAGTTCTGTGGACCGATGAGGTTAAAATTGAACTTTTTGGCCGGAATGAGCAAGGTACGTTTGGAGAAGAAGGGGCACAGAATTTAATGAAAAGAACCTCTGTCCAACTGTTAAGCATGGGGTTGGATCAATCATGCTTTGGGGTTGTGTTGCAGCCAGTGGCACAGGGAACATCTCACGAGTAAAAGGAAAAATGGATTCAATAAAATTTCAGCAAATTTTGGATATTAACTTGATGCCATCTGTGAAAAAGCTGAAGTTAAAGAGAGGATGGCTTCTACAAATGGATAATGATCCTAAGCACACCTCGAAATCCACGGGGGATTACATCAAGAGGCGTAAACTGAAGGTTTTGCCATGGCCTTCACAATCTCCTGACCTCAACATAATTGAAAATCTATGGATAGACCTTAAAAGAGCAGTGCGTGACAGACAGCCCAGAAATCTCAAAGAACTGGAAGACTTTTGTAAGGAAGAATGGGCAAAGATACCTCAAACAAGAATTGAAAGACTCTTGGCTGGCTACAAAAAGCGTTTACAAGCTGTGATACTTGCCAAAGGGGGCAGTACAAGATATTAACTCTGCAGGGTGCCCAAACTATTGCAGACGCCATATTTTTGTTTTCTGTTATTTTTAAAGTGTAAATGATGGAAATAAAATCTAACTTTTGTTGACATATTATAAGAATGTCTAATCTGTAATTTGATGCCTTTTGGAGATTTTTCCATCTTTCCTTGGCTTCTTTATGCACATTAATACAAATTTTTAGCTGGGGTGCCCAAACTTTCGATCCCCACTGTATGTATGTATATATATATATATATTGGGTTTTTTTTAACACGCACAAAAAAACTTTATTTTGCTGCCGATTCATTGTCCAAAGCTTTCCTGCTGCCGTAGTGGTGCTCCCAGGCCTAGCTGTGCTGTCTTTGTACTTTTTCTGTATGTAGTAACAGTTTCTATATGTGGATAATTGTGTATTTAGTGGTTTGCCAAGAGATAAGTTTTAAAATTGAAGTATGGGAATTTTTTTTTTTAACCTATAAAATCTATCCATTGCTGCATCTGTCCCCCCCACCAGTTCCAAGGGTGAGAACTGAGCAAACAAACACTGCTGATCGCTCAGTTTTCCCTGCCGCTCTGAGCAGAGAGACAGGACTGTCAGTCTCCGGCTCTCTGCTCTGCCTCTGTGCCCCCCCCCCCCCCCAGCATTGTAGAGGGGGAGGGAGCAGCAGGCTCAGGCTTTCAGCAGGTGCCGGGTCCCAGCTTCTGGGTGAATCCCAACCATATAGTCAGGATCTTTCCCCAGCCTGGACCGGTTGAGTAACGCCCACTCTCAGCTGAAGATGGGTGACAGGAGTGCAGAACAAACTGTACTTCTGTGATCCACAGAAGAATTACAGACAAATGAGCTTTGACTGCACCTCGCCTTTAACTCGTGTTCTCTGCTGCCATGGCCAGGCATAGATATGAGAGCATAATGTGTTTTATGCATTTCACCGACAATATTTATTTATTTCAGGTACTTATATATCGCCGTCAATTTACACAGCGCTTTACATATATATTGTACATTCACATCAGTCCCTAACCCTCAAGGGGTGAACAATCTAAGGTCCCTAACTCACATTCATACATACACATACTAGGGACAATATAGACAGGATCCAATTCACCTACCAGCATGTCTTTGGAGTGTGGGAGGAAACCGGAGTACCCGGAGGAAACCCACTCAGGCACAGGGAGAACATGCAAACTCCAGGCAGGTGGTGCCGTGGATGGGATTCGAACCAACGACCTGAGTACTGGCCAGGCTGAAGTGCTAACCACTAAGCCACTGTGCCGCCCCAAAACACTCTGTCGTCCTCGAGGTGACCGCATGATGGACCCCAGAGGAAAAAAAAAAAAAATTTTGAAATTAAAATATGTTACTAACTGCAACCAACCAGATGCTCTGTTTCACTGGGATGTGACTGGCTGCTATTGTATAAATAATAAACACTTTTTTGTGGGATCCCAGAATGTTTGTAATGAGCAGGAAATGAGAAGGGAAAGTATGAGGACAAGGCTTGAGAGTCAGTGCAGTTCACAATACAATCACATCCTTAGGACGGTTTCCTTATGTACTGCAATTCCTCTGTAAACGATCGGCCCGAAATGAATCGTCTGCCAACTGCCGGGAACAGCTTAGATTTCACCCAGCAGCCACCTATCTTCAAGTAACACAAGGATCGCATGTCGCTTAATGACAGAGAACAGGCCATCCCTCTCCCATCACAATACAGTCTTCTAGCCTCCAGGTTACCCTCCTATTCCGGCTGAAATCACCATATTGCATCTTCTTAGGCTTCATTATTATTATTATTATTATACAGTATTTATAAAGCGCCAATAGTTCGCTCAGCGCTGTACATTACAAAGGGGGACAGAACATGTGACAGAACAATACCAATACAATGCAAAACATGAGGGGATCGAGGGCCCTGCTCTTTGGAGCTTACAATCTAGGAATGCACTCCGTATTCTATTGACTATTTGTTTCTCCTCAGGAGTTTAGCAGCAGCAAAACACAGTAAAAAGCTGTGCTCTCATGTGTGTTCCTATGTTACATAGTTAGTCTGGCTGAAAAAAGACAAAAAGTACATCCAGTTCAACCATTAAAATAAAAAAATAAAAAAAAAAAAAGTTATAATCCTACACCCACAGTTGATCCAGAGGAAGGCAAAAAACCCAGCAAAGCATGATCCAATTTGCTCCTGCAGGAGAAAAAAAAATCCTTCCTGATCCCCCGAAAGGCAATCGGATATTCCCTGGATCAGCTTTACCTATAAATGTTATATCCAGTTATATTCTGTGTATCCAAGAAAGAATCCAGGACTTTCCTACAGCAATCCACTGAGCTGGCCAGAACCAACTCTGGAGGGAGTCTAATCCACATTTTCACAGCTCTCACTGTGAAGAAACCTTTCCGTGTTTGGAGATTACATTTCTTTTCCTCCAGACGTAAAGAGCGCCCCCTTGTCCTCTGTGATGACCTCAGGGTGAATAACTACACCGAGTTCACTATATGAACCACTGATGTATTATACATGGAGATCCTATCCCCCCTTATGTATTATACATGGAGATCATATCCCCCCTTATGTATTATACATGGTGATCATATCCCCCCTTATGTATTATACATGGAGATCCTATCCCCCCTTATGTATTATACATGGAGATCCTATCCCCCCCTTATGTATTATACATGGAGATCCTATCCCCCCCTTATGTATTATACATGGTGATCATATCCCCCCCCTTATGTATTATACATGGAGATCATATCCCCCCATATGTATTATACATGGAGATCATATCCCCCTTATGTATTATACATGGAGATCATATCCCCCCTTATGTATTATACATGGAGATCATATCCCCCCCTTATGTATTATACTTTGAGATCATATCCCCCCCTTATGTATTATACATGGTGATCATACCCCCCCCCCCTTATGTATTATACATGGAGATCATATCCCCCTTATGTATTATACATGGAGGTCATATCCCCCCCTTATGTATTATACATGAAGGTCATATCCCCCCCTTATGTATTATACATGAAGGTCATATCCCCCCCTTATGTATTATACATGAAGGTCATATCCCCCCCTTATGTATTATACATGGTGATCATATCCCCCCATATGTATTATACATGGTGATCATATCCCCCCTTATGTATTATACATGGAGATCATATCCCCCTTATGTATTATACATGGAGATCATATCCCCCCCTTATGTATTATACATAGAGATCATACCCCCCCTTATGTATTATACATTGTGATCATATCCCCCCCTTATGTATTATACATGGTGATCATATCCCCCCCTTATGTATTATACATGGTAATCATATCCCACCCTTATGTATTATACATGGTGATCATATCCCCCCCTTATGTATTATACATGGTGATCATATCCCCCTTATGTATTATACATGGTGATCATATCTCCCCCCTTATGTATTATACATGGTGATCATATCCCCCCCCTTATGTATTATACATGGTGATCATATCCCCCCCTTATGTATTATACATGGAGATCATATCCCCCCTTATGTATTATACATGGAGATCATATCCCCCCCCTTATGTATTATACATGGTGATCATATCCCCCCTTATGTATTATACATGGAGATCATATCCCCGCCCCTTATGTATTATACATGGAGATCATATCCCCCCTTATGTATTATACATGGAGATCATATCCCCCCTTATGTATTATACATGGAGATCATATCCCCCCTTATGTATTATACATGGTGATCATATCCCCCCTTATGTATTATACATGGAGATCATATCCCCCCTTATGTATTATACATGGAGATCATATCCCCCCCTTATGTATTATACATGGAGATCATATCCCCCCTTATGTATTATACATGGAGATCATATCCCCCCTTATGTATTATACATGGAGATCATATCCCCCCCTTATGTATTATACATGGTGATCATATCCCCCCCTTATGTATTATACATGGTGATCATATCCCCCCTTATGTATTATACATGGAGATCATATCCCCCCCTTATGTATTATACATGGAGATCATATCCCCCCTTAATCTCCTTTTCTGAGTAGAGAATACATTCAGTTCCTCTAATCTTTCCTCATAGCTGATCTCCTCCATGCCTCTTATCAGTTTGGTTGCCCTTCTCTGTACTTTCTCCAGTTCCCCAATGTCTGGCAGTAATACATTCTATTAGCCAGGTACAGTAAATAGGAGCGAAGGACAAGGTAAGTGAAGAAGAGATCCCGGAGCAATGCTGCAGTGTATTAGAGTGTAGCTCGGGGGGTTACCGCTTGTCGTGCTGAAACTTTACCCCGAGCTACACTCGGGAATACCTCCAGGGAGGTTAAAACTATTATATTCAAGGGTATGGGGAAAAAAAACAAAAACCGAACAGTTGGTGTATGAAGCAATGCAAGTAGCAGAGGGATAGGGCACCACCTTTAAATGAAAACATCTGCTAATGCCAAGAGAAGTCGGTATACAAGAATGTGCAGCTCATAGTAAGCAATCACATTTTTATGCAGTTTCATGCTTTTTCCATTTAGTATTCATAAATAAAAAAGTTTCCCCATGAACCCCAGCAGTCCTGAAAAACTGTATTCACACAAAGGGAGTTGACCTGACAAGGGCAGATGTTTTGTAATCAGTGGCGTCAGAGTGATGTATTCTGTGTATCCACCAATATTCATCTATCGAGGGATCATGATTCATAGGAACCTTATGTAAATTATGAGATACATTGGCAAAATAATCAGTATATTGCAGCTTCACAATAGAGAAAAAAAAAAGGGCAAAAATATTCCAAATTGACTGCAAACATAGTAAAATCCCACTATTGTTACAGCCTGAAATCCATCATCATTTGACCATTCCAGATTTCTCAGTCATGCTCTATTGCAGTGCACAGTGCTGATGATTGTGTGTGTTTTCAGGCACTGGGAGCTGTTTGGGCAGTTTACAATGGAAGAGCCGAGAAGTGGCATGATACTCATTCCTTGCAGCATCGGCACAGCGGGCAGAGGCAGGTGTCAGTGTGAAGTGAACAAAACAGACACAGGAGTACACAGAGATCCTCCATCCATCCTCCATTCATAAAGTCTGCAGAGACTTCTCAGAAAAAAAAATAAGGTACAGCCAATAAAAGATAATCCGCAAAGTGTGCGCCTTGCCCCAATGCAATGCCCTGGTTGCTGCCCATGATGAATTAGGCCCCTTTCATGCTAGTGCCCCACAGTGCAAGGGGACCTCTGCAGATCGGGATGTGAAGGGAAATTTTGATGTAAGAGGGAACTCTGCAGACCCTGATGTAAAGGGGAACTCTGATGTAAGAGGGAACGCTGCAGACCCTGATGTAAAGGGGAACTCTGATGTAAGAGGGAACGCTGCAGACCCTGATGTAAAGGGGAACTCTGATGTAAGAGGGAACGCTGCAGACCCTGATGTAAAGGGGAACTCTGATGTAAGAGGGAACGCTGCAGACCCTGATGTAAAGGGGAACTCTGATGTAAGAGGGAACGCTGCAGACCCTGATGTAAAGGGGAACTCTGATGTAAGAGGGAACGCTGCAGACCCTGATGTAAAGGGGAACTCTGATGTAAGAGGGAACGCTGCAGACCCTGATGTAAAGGGGAACTCTGATGTAAGAGGGAACGCTGCAGACCCTGATGTAAAGGGGAACTCTGATGTAAGAGGGAACGCTGCAGACCCTGATGTAAAGGGGAACTCTGATGTAAGAGGGAACGCTGCAGACCCTGATGTAAAGGGGAACTCTGATGTAAGAGGGAACGCTGCAGACCCTGATGTAAAGGGGAACTCTGATGTAAGAGGGAACGCTGCAGACCCTGATGTAAAGGGGAACTCTGATGTAAGAGGGAACGCTGCTGA
>NW_028321698.1:27500-35000 GCF_062004578.1 Staurois parvus | reverse complement strand
TGCGGGGTCCGGGGAGAGCGGATATAGTGAATGCGGGGTCCGGGGAGAGCGGATATAGTGAATGCGGGGTCCGGGGAGACCAGATATAGTGAATGCAGGGTCCAGGGAGAGCAGATATAGTGAATGCGGGGTCCGGGGAGAGCGGATATAGTGAATGCAGGGTCCAGGGAGAGCAGATATAGTGAATGTGGGGTCCAGGGAGAGCAGATATAGTGAATGTGGGGTCCGGGGAGACCAGATATAGTGAATGCAGTGTCCAGGGAGAGCAGATATAGTGAATGCAGGGTCCGGGGAGACCAGATATAGTGAATGCAGGGTCCAGGGAGAGCAGATATAGTGAATGCATGCCTTTAACATAACTCTTTGGAAAACCGTCAAATTGATGGGTTTAGTTCCAAAACCACATTATAAAACATGAACGCTTCAAATATTGTTTAACCGCTTGAGGACCGCCCAGCCAAATGTTTACTGCGGGAGGCTCCTATGGGCACAGCGATGTACCTGTACTTCACTCCCTTTTTCAGGTTCTGGGCGCCCGCCCCTCCCTGCTGACTCCCACTCTAATTGGACACAACAGGATTTTGTCAGCAGGTTTCAGCCAATGACTCATGGGATTGAGATCTGGACTCATTGCTGGCCAGTTCAGTCCTCTCCAGCGCTTTGTCTGACACCATTTCTGGGTGCTTTTTGACATGTGCTTTGGGTCATTGTCCTGCTGGCAGACCCATGACCTCTGACGGAGACCCAATATTCTGACACTGGGCCTTACATTGCACCCCAGAATTCTTTGGTAGTCTTCAGATTTCATAATGCCATGCACCCGGTCAAGACATCCAGTGCCTGAAGCAGCAAAGCAACCCCAAAACATCAGTGACCCCCCACCATGTGTGACTGGAGGGACTGGGTTCTTTTCTTTAAAAGGCCTCATTGCTTTTTATGAAACCAGTAGAACGATGGGCTTTACCAAAAAGCTGCCATTTTGTTTCGTCTGTCCACAGCACATTCTCCCAAAAGGATTTTGGCTTCCTCAGGTAAGTTTTGACAAACTCCAATCTGGCTTTTTTATGTTTCTGTGTCAGCAGTGGGGTCCTCCTGGGTCTCCTACCACCATATTCCTGTGTCAGCAGTGGGGTCCTCCTGGGTCTCCTACCACCATATTCCTGTGTCGGCAGTGGGGTCCTCCTGGGTCTCCTATCATATTTCTGTGTCAGCAGTGGGGTCCTCCTGGGTCTCCTACCACCATATTCCTGTGTCAGCAGTGGGGTCCTCCTGGGTCTCCTACCACCATATTCCTGTGTCGGCAGTGGGGTCCTCCTGGGTCTCCTACCACCATATTCCTGTGTCGGCAGTGGGGTCCTCCTGGGTCTCCTCCCATATTTCTGTGTCAGCAGTGGGGTCCTCCTGGGTCTCCTCCCATATTTCTGTGTCAGCAGTGAGGTCCTCCTGGGTCTCCTATCATATTCCTGTGTCAGCAGTGGGGTCCTCCTGGGTCTCCTCCCATATTTCTGTGTCGGCAGTGGGGTCCTCCTGGGTCTCCTATCATATTTCTGTGTCGGCAGTGGGGTCCTGCTGGGTCTCCTACCATATTTCTGTGTCAGCAGTGGGGTCCTCCTGGGTCTCCTACCATAGCATCTTTTTTCATTCAGATGGCGACGTATAGTGTGAGCAGACACAGGTGTACCCAGTGCCTGAAGGTCAGCTGGAATGTGTCTGGAACTTGATCGAGGTTCTTTATCCACCATTCCAACAATCCTTGTTGTTAACCTTTAATTAAGTTTTTCTCTTTTGGCCCCATCCAGGGAGATTAGCTACAGTGCCATGGGCTGTAAACTTCTTGACACTGTTTTGCACAGTGGACACAGGAACATTAATTGATAAAGGCGAGTTTAAACTACAGGAGCATCACAAACTTGGAATGCAAATTATTTCGTACAATATTGGAAAGGTGCCAATATTTTTATATATCTGGCTTTTTGTTTCTCTACTTTTTGTGTCGTACCAATACAAAACAAAAGAAATAAAAACACAAGAATGCCAAAACATTTGTAAGTGCAACAATTTTCTGGGCGAAGTGGTGAATTATCTGACAGAAAGGCAAGGGAGGGACAATATTTTTTGGCCATGACTGTAGGTGGACCTTACATTTATGAAAGTTACTTCATGTTCCGCAGCATGTTTGCAGTAAGTCCTGACACGAAGTTCAATTGCATGTTCACTCATTTGTCTAGTCGCCTTTTAAATACATAAACACATGTAGGTTCACATCTGTTTCCAGTTTCCTATATATGAAGGCTTCGCTACACCTAGCAAATTATCTCTTTAAACAGAGATGATTAATATGAACTGCTAGATGAAAATGTAGGCTAAATAATTAAACAGCACCAGACTACAAAGGACCTCAGGAAGCCATGCTGTCAATCACCACCTAATGATACATGGCACAACCGAAAATTATAGGCAGCATTTCTTAAATTGGTCCTGTCAACACGAATGAACATGAAGGAATCAATATTATGAAGAAAATGATCCATGGGTCATGCTAACCATCTGTTATCTTCCCAATTCCATGAACTGGTGGTTAAAAATAAGAGATTACAAATGTTATAGGTAAAAATAAAAGGTCGGATTTTTTTTTATTGAACCTTCATTAATTTAAAAAATCATTAACAATTGTAAAATAAAAAAATAAAAAAAATACATATTAATATTTTTAAAATTAAAGAACACACAGCAATAAACTTTATGCTTCTTTGTTTAATGACATTTAATTCTATTTTTGCCAATTGTTCCACAGCAACCTGGAGCAGGATCTTGTACTACAGGGAAACAGAGGCGTGGGACTATGTACATCTAATATTTAAATTTTGTATTTATCAATTTAAAGTGGTTATGCATTAAGGTAAAAAAAAAAAAAAAAAACAACACAAACACCACTTCGGTATGCAAACCCTCCCAGCTCCACCCAAGCCATTATTCCCCCCCCCCCCCCTCCGTTCCCGTTATACTTACCATAGCCTGATCTTGATCGAACGATGTGCACAAGAGCAGAGGCTCTCTCCCTCATTGGATCAGACACAGCGGGGGGATGGAATTGCTGCTGTCAATCACAGCCAGTGAGGAGAAAGCAGGCCAAGCTGAACTCTGTCCATCCTATAGACACAGAGCGGGGCTAAGGAGCGAGTATGCACGAGTGCCCCCATAGCAAGCAGCTATGTAAGCAAAGAGTAAGGAGCCAGGAGTGCCAGCAGGAGACCCCAGAATAGGAGGATCAGGGCTGCTCTGTGCAAAATCATTACATAGAGCAAGTACGTTTATATGTATCTATCTATCTATACACACACACAGTTGTGCGCAAAAGTTTGCATACCCTGGCAGAAATGTTTTAATTTTGGCATTGATATTGAAAATATGACTGATCTGCCAAAAAATGCTCTTTTATTGAAGGATGATGATCATATGAAGCCATTATCAAATATCATTTTATGTCCTTTTCCATCTTTATAAAGTTCCATTACCTTGCTACGCAGGACTTTTACAGTTCTTTTCTGATCCCCATGGCTCAGTATCTAGCCTAGTCAGTGCTTACACATAACAGCTAACAAACTCATTGACTATTTATACACTGACACGAATTGCAATTTAAAAAGTCACAGATGTGGGACATTAACCTCTAATTGGCATTGTAAACCGGGGGTGTCACCTTGTGTGTCTGTACCAAGGCCAGACATTCCAGGGGATGTAATCTTTTGATCCGGGCCATTTGGGTGATTTCTGTTATTATGATTTAAAAAGGAGCCAAACAACGATTTGATAATAAATGGCTTCATATGATCATCACCCTTCAATAAAAGAGCATTATTTGGCAGATCAGTCATATTTGCAAAATCAATGCAAAAATTTCACAAATCCTGCCAGGGTATGCAAACCTTAGAGCGCAACTGTGTGTGTGTGTGATATATATATATATATATATATATATATATATATATATATATATATATATATATATATATACACACACACACACACACACACACACACACACACACACCTTTACAACCGCTTTAAGCTATACTTTGCGTCCCAACGTACTTAGACCAACTTAGACTAGAAGCCAAGTATTCCAAGCACAGTGCCCTGGTCTACAGAAGGACATAACCAACCCAACATGATGACTTACATGAAGAGTCGTTCGAGAGTATAGAAGTGCGAGGTTGGAATGTGTCTTTATGTAAAAGGTAAACTGTCAAGTTGATACAGCTATTAAAATCAACAACAAAATTCTAAAGCATGCACCTCCAGTTTCCTGCTTATATCTCAAAGGTGTCTGCAGATGCACACCAGAAGCTCCAAAACCAGAAATACTGAAAGCTACAAAATTTTGTCCTCCAAAAAGTCAAGCTCTGGCCTTCGGCCACCTGCAACCCATTACTGGCGCCACAGAGTAATAGGCAACCTTTTTGATTCCATGAAGGTGCTGGGTTGGAGCTCAACTATTATATATCAGAAGATGCAGAGCTACAGAAGAGAAACACTATAATTGAATGGATGTATGGATACAAATAGGTATGAATAAATAAATAAATAGATAAATAAATAGTTCATAAGATAATATCAAGGTGACTTCAAGTGCTCTCCTCTATTTCATATCCTCCTGATGATCAGGTACTGTGCGAAATAGTGCTGAAGAAATACACACTCACCAGAACGCACAGATAAATGGGCGTTTGTAAATATAAATTTCCCTTGGAGTCATCAGCTGGTCAGGATAGGGTCTGCAATATGAAAGCCTCCCTCCAGAACTCCTGGATATTCCTGTGTAATCCCTTGGAAGGTAGCCTGTGGACTGCTCCTTAGTGCTTACATACGTTCTTTTACCCAGCAGAGAGATGGATGGCTGTAAATTGATACTCCCCAAGGGAGTCAGGACAGAGACATATCCATAGTGTAGTAGGTAAATCAAATGGTTTATTCAGGTAAAATGATCATCGATAATACACAGCAGTGTATAGAAGAAATGTGTGGACTGACCGTCCAATGTTAAAGATGGCCGCCGGAGCTCCACGATGCTCCGTCGGCGTGACGTCACGGCGTTCCTGGCTCCTCAAGCCATCTTTAACATTGGACGGTCAGTCCACACATTTCTTCTATACACTGCTGTGTATTATCGATGATCATTTTACCTGAATAAACCATTTGATTTACCTACTACACTATGGATATGTCTCTGTCCTGACTCCCTTGGGGAGTATCAATTTACAGCCATCCATCTCTCTGCTGGGTAAAAGAACGTATGTAAGCACTAAGGAGCAGTCCACAGGCTACCTTCCAAGGGATTACACAGGAATATCCAGGAGTTCTGGAGGGAGGCTTTCATATTGCAGACCCTATCCTGACCAGCTGATGACTCCAAGGGAAATTTATATTTACAAACGCCCATTTATCTGTGCGTTCTGGTGAGTGTGTATTTCTTCAGCACTATTTCGCACAGTACCTGATCATCAGGAGGATATGAAATAGAGGAGAGCACTTGAAGTCACCTTGATATTATCTTATGAACTATTTATTTATCTATTTATTTATTCATACCTATTTGTATCCATACATCCATTCAATTATAGTGTTTCTCTTCTGTAGCTCTGCATCTTCTGATATATATTGTTTTTTGGGGTTTATGGTTACCTGGTGCTCAGCTGCTACTTTACATTTATAGGTGCGCTCGTATACATTTCTCTTATTAGGAGCTCAACTATTAAATGGCACCATGAGTGGTATGCTCAGCATTGGCTGGCAAGGTGGGGAATGTAAGCTGGGAGCGTCTGCCAATCCACCTTACAGGGCAAGCGTAGAAGTATTCAACTTTCAGAAAGTTGAAGATGTTTTTCAAAAACTACAAAGTATGATATGCAAAATCTGAATGAAGTAATGACTTCCGTTGCAGGGTAATAGCTGTCATTTTCCATGAGTCATCTCCTCATTTGCCTCTGGATAATAACATGTAGTCCTCTCCTTTGTTCATTGTCCACTGGAACAGAAGCCAATTTCTAGCTGCAACTTGTGAACTTTCATACATATTTCATTATGAATTCGTATTTCACATAAAAAGATGAACTGCTGTGTACAAATCCAATATTCATTAATTAAAACGAATGCTACCCTCAACAACTGCCTAGAAAATATTTTCTTTAGCGTAGCTGGTTGTCTGCAAATGTATAAAAGTTTTAATTTTGTTCTTCTGTAATGTTTATATGCAAATCTCAAACATTGTGACTGCTTGCATTCCCTCTTCCCTTCATCATAATTATAGGCCTTAGACTCAAAGTGGAAAGCGGAGGCAAAATTATGCTCCACCTGTAGCAACCCATATTCCTAAACAATGTCCCTTAGAAAGACAGTCACAGTGGGAGTGTTTAAGCATAGCCCACCACTTCAGACATGTATGCTTACCAGGCCATGATCCCTTGCTGCCTCCCTGTTCTTCTGGAACAGGTTTTATGTATAGATGAGCACATCACCTCGCCCTTCTTGATAATTTTCGGGTCAAGGTAGTCAATCTCCAGTCCTAAATGTGGTTACGTGAGGAGCACCATAATCCTAAATGTGGATAGTTACGTGAGGAGCACCATAATCCTGAATGTGGTTACGTGAGGAGCACCATAATCCTGAATGTGGTTAGTTATGTGAGGAGCACCGTAATGTCTTCCCGATGTCTCAGCATTGACACCAGCTGATTCTGCTTGGATGTGTGGTGCTGCGGCAGTAGGGAGATGGTAAGGGAATGTGGCGGGGTAGGTTTACATGCTTGGAAGAGGGTAGGAGGTGTGCATCAGGCACTGTAGGGATTTACCAAAGGTGCAGTTGCTCCAAAGCTTAGTAAATGGGGTGAAGCTTCACTTTACAAAGAATACCCAATCACATGCAAGGAAAAAAAAATAAATAAAAACTGACTTTTTGCTTGCACGATTGGTTGATGGAAGTCAGCAGAACTTTTGTTCATTTACCAAGCTCTGGAGCAACTGCACTTTGCAACAAAAATGTAAAAAATTGACGCTGGAGAGAAAGGAAGAACCAAAAGTCCGAAACTGTAGGGGAGTAGTCCGTATTATACAGTTTTCCAATGAGGAGTACAGTGTAATCAGCAACATCAGGAGGCAGCACCCTGAGAGTAGAGCTGGACTCTGTGCATGGAGAAGAAAAGGAGAGAGGGGCACTAAACTAAGTGCAGTATTAGAAGGGTTTTTTATTGAGCAAAGTAACTGAGGTAACCATAGAGAAAAGGCATGTATCTCAAGATGGACGTCGTCCTTTAAAAAGGTCCCGGAGGCTGGTGGAGAGGGTAAAATACCATCTAGGTCCCGAGGTTGCTGTGGGGGTCTTGTCTCCCGGTTCCACGCTGGCAGCGTCCAACAGCTGTGATAAAAGCCAGGCTGGAACACAAATCACGGCCGGCGGACGTGACATCACCACGTGAGCGTAATGCCACAAGAGGGGGCAAGAACG
>NW_028321698.1:0-22500 GCF_062004578.1 Staurois parvus | reverse complement strand
GGTTGCGGTCCTAAATTAGAATTAAATGACAACTCATGGATGTAAACATGATACGTTGTCATAAAGTGGGCAAACCAGGAGCGGCAGAGAAAGGAAACCTTTAACAATGGTGTGATTGCTTGGCTGTATGTAGGTCTCCCATACCTTTCATGGTGTCTCCGGCAGAACAAAAACATTTTTGTTTGGATTAATTTACTGACATAGCAACTGTGCATGTGTGGGAAAAAAAAATAAAAAAAATAAAAACAAAAACAAAAAAAAAAAAAAACAACACATACATGTATAAAAACCCAAAAGCCCACTACAAGTCTTTGGTGCACCATGGTGTAAAGGGTCTCTATGATATCACACACCATACTGACACGATTGTTTCCCCCCCAATAGTCTGCACGGAGGGCGAAGTAAAATTATGGGAGTCCCATTTATCTCCAGAAACTATGGGGTTGACTTACTAAAAGGCACATAGACTGCTCCAGAGCTTGGTGAATGAACAGACTGAATTAATCATTCAATCATGTGTGTTTTGTTTTTGTCTTTTTTTCCCCCTTGCATATGATGGGGTATTCTTTGCAAAAATAAACTTTACCTCATTTACAAAGCTCTGGAGTGCAACTGCACTTTGCAAAGTTTCACTTTGCAAAGAATACCCCATCATATGCAAGGGAAAAAAAAAAACGACAAACAAAAAAACAACACACATGACTGAATGATAGATTCATTCAGTCTGTTCATTCACTAAGCTCTGGAGCGGCTGCACTTTGCAAAAGTGCACAGTCTATTTGCCTTTAGTAAGTGAACCCAGGCTGTGCATGCATGTGGGGACTCTGCTCAAGTGATTGGACTGGAATGGACTATTAATGCACATATAAGGGGATGCTGCTCACATGATTGGCTCACCGATTTTCCCCAGCAGTTTTTTCTTATAACACTAGGGCAAATCATGTGATGTAGAAGGCATCTCAGTAATGAAAACAAGGCTTCCTCTGAATGGATGAGGTGGGACGTTATCCACCCACCTCTCCACCTTGGCCAATTAGAGGATGTCTTGTGTTCATTCATACAGATACAAGGCTTCCTGGGAATGGCTAAGGTGAGACGTTAAACTGTCATATGACGTCCTCCCAGAATGCACCTTTCCGCGCGCCCCCCAATGACAGCAGATCACCGGTAAATACAGTTGCCGGCTATCGGCTGCACTTTCCTCATGCTGTCACAGAGTGAGAAAAGTACTGCTGATAACTGGCAATTGTCAGAGGATGGATTGGCACCGATCATCAGGGCACTGACTATCAGTGCCACCCACAAGTGCCCAGCAGTGCTGTCCATCATTGTTGCATATCAGTGCCACCTCCTCAGTGCTCCCTACCAGTGCAGCCTCATCAACGCACATCAGTGATGGAGAAAAAATTACCTGTTTAAAATTTTGAAAAAAAAAAAGTTTTTCTTTTGTTTCTGTTATAACATTTTGCACTCTATTTTTGTTTATAGCGCAAAAAATAAAACACTCAGCGGCGAGTACATACCACCAAAGAAAGTTCGACTTATGTAAAAAAAAAATAAAAATTTCATATGGGTACAGTGTAGCATGACTGCGCAATTGTCATTCAAAGTGCGACAGCACTGAAACCTGAAAATTGGCCTGGGCAAGAAGGGGGTATAAGTGCCCGGTAGACATGGGGTTAAAGAGTACAAAAGTCTTGCCCATAGGGCAAAAAGTAAAGTTGAACTGGTGACAACAGCACTGAAGAGGTCATCAACCACACCCACACCGTTGGCAGGCCCAGAACTCATCCTCCGGTTTCTGCCGTGTTTGTGGCTGATGCTGCCATGTAAAAGGCATAATTACACGTAATGATTACCTTGACGTCTTGCTCGAGGGCATTGATGAGTTCGCCGTCGACCTGTCCTGTCTGTGCCACCCTCAGCCCTCTACGCTCGGCTTTCTTCAGCCGGTACTGCAGGATCCGGCAAGTCTTGTGTACTTGTTCCAGCTGTTGCCGGAGCTCTTGCAGCTGATAAACATCTTCTTCCATGTAGACGTCTCTCATTTCCAACATCTCAGACCTCAGCTCTTCAATCTCATCCTGAGAAAAAAAAAAAAAAAGGACACAATATTAGAAGGTTGCACATTTGGACTATGCAGATGCCTAGAGGAAGCACAAAAATGAGTGGAAAAAGCCAAAGTGTGCTCATGTCTAATACAGCTGTTGTGGTCAACAAGATCGAGCCGGCCGCTCATCAACTGATCACTGACAAGACCATCCAAGAAAAGCAGAAACTACTATAGGGAAAGGTGGATATACAGTGCAGATTTATTTATTTATTTCAGGTACTTATATAGCACCATCAATATACGCAGCTATTTACATATATATATTGTACATTCACATCAGTCCCTAACCCTCAAGGGGTGTACAATCTAAGGTCCCTGACCCTCAAGGGGCGTACAATCTAAGGTCCCTAACCCTCAAGGGGCGTACAATCTAAGGTCCCTAACCCTCAAGGGGCGTACAATCTAAGGTCCCTAACCCTCAAGGGGTGTACAATCTAAGGTCCCTAACCCTCAAGGGGTGTACAATCTAAGGTCCCTAACCCTCAAGGGGTGTACAATCTAAGGTCCCTAACCCTCAAGGGGTGTACAATCTAAGGCCCCTAACTCACATTCATACATACACACACTAGGGACAATTTAGACAGGATCCAATTCACCTACCAGCATGTCTTTGGAGTGTGGGAGGAAACCGGAGTACCCGGAGGAAACCCACGCAGGCACAGGGAGAACATGCAAACTCCAGGCAGGTAGGCAGGTGGTGCAGTGGTTGGGATTCGAACCAACGACCCGAGTACTGCCAAGTGGAAGTGCTAACCATTTAGCCACTGTGCAAGATATGTGGCGAGCGCTGAATATTTGAAGCTGCTAGCACAAAAATGGGCAAAGGTACCGAAACCCACAAGAACTAGTATAAGCAGAAGTGCAGCGCTAAATATTAAATTCCATCATAAGACGTTATGGTTGAAAAATTTGAACATCTAATATTAAACCATGTGACAATGTAAATGTATTGCACATATAACCAATCAAATATTAAACGAAGTAAAATATAAACAAAATGCCCATGATACTACAAGTCTCAGCAATACCCATGTGATAGAAACAAACAAAATGTCCGTGGTACTACAAATCACAGCAATACCAAAGTGATAACTATATAAGTGCTCATCATCCGGTGAAGGAATCTGTGGTACTACAATACCAGCTGAGATATTCAAAAAGGTGCTCCTAATCCAATGTGGGAATCCATCACCTCTAATGGATATGCACTCACCAGAACGCTGCTGGTATAGTAGCATTTGTGCTGATCCAATAGAAGAAGATCTCAGAGTCATATATAGAGACCGGATTTCTCCGGTAAATAGACTTTGGAAAACCGACAGGGGGATCCTCCTAGAGGGAAAAGCTCACCACAGGAGCCCAAGGTTCGGCATATAGTGCAGTATTTATTAAAAGCTTTAAAACACAATCCACGTGGATAAAACATTCATACATGTGTACAGCACATACCAAAATGGCCGCCGCTCCGGGCTCTGGCCAAATTTGGGTGGAGCCTTACGTGCTGACGTCACGCCGCCGTGGCCGGAGCCCAGAGCAGCGGCCATTTTGGTATGGGCTGTACACACATATGAATGTTTATATGAAGCTTACAATCCAAGGTCCCCAACTGACATTCATACATACACATACTAGGGCCAATATAGACAGGAGCCAACTCACCTACTAGCATGTCTTTGGTGCGTGGAAGGAACCCAGAGTACCAGAAGGAAACCCACAGACACAGGGAGAACATGCAAACTCCAGGCAAGTAATTTCATGATTGAAATTCAAACAGACAACCCTAGTGATGCCAGGCAAGTGCCAACCATTGTGCTTCTATCCAATGATTGGCTTTACCTGAGCAACACTGAGACCATGCCAGGAGCTCCACTCAGTCACCAATCTTACACTTTCAGCAACCATTCAACTATTGTCCTCCCTCCCTAAACCCAACACCACAACAAATCACCTCCACCTGAGCCAAAACCTAAACACAGTTTACCGTGATGCAGTTTTTTTTTGCAGTTTCAGGTGGATACCAGTGCTGGTTCTTGATATGGAGGTCTCAAGGATGGCCTCTGACATTACCAAAGGGCCATCCTTGAGACCTCCATATCAAGAACCAGCACTGGTAATGCTACAGAAAGCTGTCAAACTGTATACATGCACCAAGAGATGGTCATGCTTATACTGGAAAAAGAAAAAGCGTCAAATACTTCGGCTCCTTTCACACGAAGGGTCCTGAGCGCGCACCCCCCCCCCCCCTTTTACCCCTATGGGCCAGCGGGTGTAAATAGACTTCCACTGTGGATACCTGCCTACTTCCAATCCGATGAAAGACAGAAAAAAACAAAGAAGGGGAATTATCTCCTCCGTCTGGATGAATTGGATTGGAGGGCAGTTGGGTGTACAGTCAGTTGATTCCTGGCTCCACACAGAGCAGAGCGGGCTGTGCCTGTGTCCTCTCTGCATAAACGGAGCGGACACGGACCTGTCATCTGCCAGCTCTGCTCTGATTGGCAGACAGATCCTCTGCTGATCAAATCGGAGTCTACCCCGTGTGAAAGGGGCCTTCGAGTGTGGCTGTAAATGGGGTTCATTCAGAACAGAGACCAGTCACTAGTGGCGTTCCCCAAAGCTTGCTCCATTAAAACGGAGTTCCACGCAAAAGCGGAAGTTCCGCTTATTTGCCTCCCCTTCCCCCCTCCACTGCCATATTTGGCACCTTTGGGGGGGTTGCGGATAACTTTTTGACAGGTACCCGCTCTCACTTCCGGCTCAGTTCGCCACGACAAAGTGAGCCGGAAGTTCAGCCCCCTCCTGGGAACTTTTACAGGTCCCAGAAGACTGCCGGACCAATTAGGAGGCGCAGTGGGCACCAGGCTGTGAAGCCGCAAGCTATCACAGCCTGGTGCCCACAGTTGAGATGCCAGTGCTGCGGCAGGGACAGCGGGTAAGAACATCGCTGGACCCCGAGACAGGTAAGTGTGTGTTTATTAAAAGTCAGCAGCTACAGGTTGGAACTCCACTTTAAAATCTGTCAGTAGGAGATACAACTGGAGGTTTGGGGGTAAGGCACTGGTATATCTTTTTGCTGATGACAGAAATGTAAAATAGGGTAGATATTCCTGGAGGTGTCTCTAGCTTGGAGCATGACTTGGTTGGGCACAAGGGGAGAAATAGGGTTGATATTCCTGGAGGTGTCTCTGGCTTGGAGAATGACTTGGTTGGGCACAAGGGGAGAAATAGGGTAGATATTCCTGGAGGTGTCTCTGGCTTGGAGAATGACTTGGTTGGGCACCAGGCGAGAAATAGGGTTGATATTCCTGGAGGTGTCTCTAGCTTGGAGTATGACTTGGTTGGGTACCAGGGGAGAAATAGGGTTGATATTCCTGGAGGTGTCTCTGGCTTGGAGAATGACTTGGTTGGGCACAAGGGGAGAAATAGGGTAGATATTCCTGGAGGTGTCTCTAGCTTGGAGAATGACTTTGTTGGGCACCAGGCGAGAAATAGGGTTGATATTCCTGGAGGTGTCTCTAGCTTGGAGAATGACTTGGTTGGGCACCAGGCGAGAAATAGGGTTGATATTCCTGGAGGTGTCTGTAGCTTGGAGCATGACTTGGTTGGGCACCAGGGGAGAAATAGGGTTGATATTCCTGGAGGTGTCTGTAGCTTGAAGCATGACTTGGTTGGGCACCAGGGGAGATATGTTACATCGAGTCAGTCATGGCAATCAGCAAAATCTGAAAAAGGCAAAAAAAAAGCCAGAGAGACCAAGCAAAATGAAGAAGCATGGAAGAGGAAAGAAAGGTCTGAGAAGATTGAAATAAAGTACAGCAATAAAGATTTGCAATCCCCACATAGTATATAATGAGGAAGGCGGTGGTGGGCGATGATTGCTCTGAAATACTACACCGATGTATTATTCACAGAACTGCCAACATCAAAGTAAAGATAAATTGGTGAAATGCTGCAACCTGAAGGACCTGAACCCAGGGGCAGCTTTGATGCATGTGCTGGCCGATTACTCAGAGCAGTCCATGTAAATGACCTGTAGCTTGATGAGCGGTATAATAATGACTAGGAGCGTACATGACTGCTCAAGTACAACGACATCACAGAGGAGCACAACCAGGTAAAATGATGGGAATTTGATTTACCATTCATAAACTAAAAGGTCAGCATGCACAGTCCTTGTCACTTCCAATAATCTGGGATAGCTGGGTCATTCTGGACAAAAAAAAAAAAAAATGGTGGTATTTCCCAAGTTCAGCTCACTGAAGGCAACAGGGGCCACAGAGGCAAATTCAACATGGCGGCTAGCTCACTTGTCTTACAACTCTGTGGGGTCAGGTTTGATTCTCACGAATTCACATGGGCAGAAAAAAAAAAAAAAAACACTGTTTACTTGCGCACAGCAGATAGTGCTGCGACAGGAGGCGCACAAAGCTATCAATGAGCCCATACACACAGCCGCACACAGTCTATGAAAAGTAGGACACCTCTGCATCCAGGTGCGCAAAGATCTTCAGAATTTATGTGCATAAACACGTCTAAACCCGGGTTCATACCATGTGGTGCAGGACACCGCATGTAATTCACACAAATAGCACTGCATTCCTGTACGAATGACATGCAAAAGTTTGTGCGGTGCGATCCGAGCCATACATTCTGTGTGACTCAAATCACATCCGCACCAAAAAGGTGCAGGACCCTTCTTTTAAATCTGCACCTAAATCGCACCTACATTTTTGGCAATCGCGTTTTGCGATCTGTTTCAGGTGTCATTAACCTCCCTAGTGGCCTGATGTCGGTATTTCTGTGCTCAAAGCGGTACATGGTTTTCAATGGAAATATGTACTTTTTTTATTGTAGGCCTGTAATTCGTAGGAATAACTCACTGAAATCTGTCCGAACAAGTCTAGTAAACATCCCGGGTAGGATAAAATTTGAAACACGAAATCATAAATTATAATATAATAATCATAAAAATAATATAATACATTTAATTCAATAATATAATCAAACCAAACACACTGAAATTTGAAATAGAGCTCGGAGTTACCGCTTCTGGTACGGAAAGTTAACCCCGAGCTACATTCGGGAATACCGCCAGGGAGGTTAATTTATCGTTGACACCTGCAACAGATCGCAGGAACACGATGCAATTGCCAACATCCCAAGGCTTGGGATGTTAGCAGTGTGAGCTGGGCAAGGAAGAGTATAAAAATCATTACTGTGGTAAAATAATCTATCCAGCCTGGTCATTGATGCTATGTGCCAGTCAAATAAAAAGTTGACTAATGAACACGTCACCATTTTTCTAGGAGGCCTCTGGCTGGATCCAAACTGCGCCCACCAAAGAAGACACCTGTAAGGCTATATACCACCCAGAGGGAGGAGAATCCGTAAATGGCATATCCCATCCATCCCCTCCTGAGAGGGGGACCTCTGGCTATATTGTTTACATGCATATTTAAAATACGCATCTGGTGAGTGCGTATTTTTACTACACCTCTGGTACATCACTGAAGTTTGAAATTACTATCAGCTTTTTACCCAGCACTTTACCACAAACGGTCACTTTGATACCTTTATTTATCCTTTTAAGTGTCAATATTTAACATTTTAGCACTGCACCTCATCGGTCTTGAGGAGGTTTTACTTGGTTACCTTTGTGTGCATCAGCAGCTAACTTCTAAAGCGCTCACTGACTTTATTTTATGAAACTGGAAATAGTTTGGGGGAATAGTAGTTGGGAGAAAAAAAAAAAAAAGGTTCAATTTGGAGATTGCCATAAAGGTCATATTTTAAAGAAAAACAGACTCCAAGTTTAGAGCATATCAGAAAGTGCCAGTAGCCAAGCCTTGGTCCCCGAGCACATGAAGAAATCAACACATTGACCAAAACACAAAGAGATTAAGGTCTGGGGTCGGGGGGGCTCTTCATGCACGGAGGAGCCGAGCACCACAAGGGGAAGTGACAGATTGAATAGGGGGCCCAGACAGCTGTCCTATAGGAAGACTGACAGCTTCTCACCTCCTGGACAGGGAACTTCTGTTTACCATGAACTTGGCACTTCGACACCAGAAGTGTGAGCCCACTATGAATAATTCAAAGCAGACCCTGCATCTGCCTTCCCCTCCCCGCCATTAGGATGATGGAGAAATGGGTTCCAGGTAATCAAATCCGGTCCATCCGAAATGTAAAAGGTTTCTTATTTACAAAACGGTATTCAATATCAAGCAGATCTCTCAGGAATTGTTCATGTATTGTCAGAGATAAAATTTAGAATCATTTCTATAAAATTTTATCCTTAGAACAGTTTTGTCCATTTCTTTTCTCCCCACCGAAGGCCAAAAGATTTCCCCACTTTAAGCTCGGTTCACACTTGTGCAACTACAAAGTCAAGTGATTTGCAGAGCAAATTTGATGCAACTTTACACTCTATGGCTCTCAAGTCGCAAGAAAGTCGCATCCCAAGACCTTCTGCTCTGTAGTTCCCATGTCACCTCTTCCCATGCTCGCCTCCTGGACTTCTCCCAAGCTTCTCCCATCTTATGGAACTCACTACCCCAATCTGTCCAGCTGTCTCCTAATCTATTCACGTTTTGATGATCCCTGAAAAACACTTTCTCTTTAAAGAATCCTATCCTGCTTCTACATAGTAAACCGCCATTTATTTCCTCCATCAGCTCATCCCCCCCACAGCCATTACCTTTTGTACCACTCAACCCTTCCTCCTAGATTGTAAGCTCCCAGGAGCCGGGCCCTCTGTTTCCTCTTGTACCAAATTGTATTGTAACTGTAATGTCTGCCTTCATTTTGTAAAGCGCTGAGCAAACTGTTGGTGCTATATAAATCCTGTATAATAATAATAAAATCATAGTGCAGGAACCTTTCTAAAGCCGCTGCAACTTCAGTCACAAATTGGTGCAGGTGCCATTGAAATAAATGGGCTGCAACTTTTCATGCGACTTTACGCGTCCAAAGTTGCATGATGTCGCACTAGTGTGAATGGAGCCTTAAAGTGTTCCTAAACCCACAACAGTAAAAATCAGTCTGTAGATGCAGCAAAGCATGCTTGTTATACTCACTGTGGAACCTAAGGGGTTAAACCTCTGCATTGTGTAAAAAAGATGTTTGATCCGGTCTTCTCTGATTCTCCCCTTCTTCCAGTACCCCCCTCTTATCTTCTGATAAGACATTTGAGTCACTCAGCACATATTCAGATTCAAGTCAATGGGACGCGATCAAGCATTCAAGCCAATGGGACGTGATTTTGCATTCAAATCAATGGCAGGCAGTGTGTGAACCCAGGAGCCAGGAAGCAACCTGGCGCATGGGATTTGCCGAGCCTTGGTGTGAACCAGGGCTCAATGGTCTTGACATGCTACGGTATACAGCATATTTAAAAAAGATAATTGAGCCCTGGTTCACACCAAGGCTCGGCAAATCCCATGCGCCAGGTTGCTTCCTGACACCTGGGTTCACACACTGCCTGCCATTGGCTTGAATGCAAAATCACGTCCCATTGGCTTGAATGCTTGATCACATCCCATTGACTTAAATCTTAAAACCACCCACCCTCCCTTTTGACTTGATTCCAAAAAACGCCGCCCCTCCCTTGACTTGATTCTGAAAGCCTTTTGAATACATTCTTGACATGCTACGGTATACAGCATATTTAAAAAAAGAACGTATTAAAAAGGCTTTCAGAATCAAGTCAAGGGAGGGGCGGCGTTTTTTTAAATCAAGTCAAAAGGGAGGGTGGGCGGTTTTAAGATTTCAGTCAATGGGAGGCTTTCAGATTCAAGCCAATGGGATGCGATTTTGCATTCAAGCCAATGGGAGGAAGTGTGTGAACCCAGATGCCAGGAAGCAACCTGGAGCCTGGGATTTGTCGAGCCCTGGTGTGAATCTTTTTTCAAATATGCGGTTTACTGTAGCATGTCAAGAATGTATTCAAAAGGTTTTCAGAATCAAGTCAAAAGGGGGGGGGGGGGTCAGACGGTCTTCAGATTTAAGTCAATGGGAGGCGGTTTTAGATTCAAGTCAATGGGACGCGACTTTGCATTCAAGTCAATGGGACGCAGTGTGTGAACCCAGGTGTGACCTGGCGCCTGGGATTTGTCGAGCCCTGGTGCTCAACGATCTTTTTTTTTAAATATGCTGTATACTATAGCATGTCAAGAATGTATTCAGCAGGCTTGTAAAGCTACTGAAAGGTCCACGTTAAATGGCCTTCCTTTTCCTACACTAGCTGGAAGCCAACATCGTTACACCCTGACATCCAGTGCCAGAAAAAAAAAGTCACCGATAACACAATGTAAAAATCTGCTGCTGCTTCCCTGCCGACATCAGGAAAGCGTTAATCTGACCGCGAGCGCGCAGCGAGATCAGCAGAGCTGGAAGGTGAAAGTGGTGTTAATTTGATGCAAAGATTCCGTACAGACAGGTTGCAACATGAATATAAACCGACATCAAGCTGCCCCTGAACACTTGGCAACCCCCATCATATTTTCCATGGATACTGCAGAACTAGGGCAGCCGAATGTGAACGCACAGCGCAGAGCAGCCTCTACAATAAACGCAGAAGTAACAAAGAAGCCACAATTTTCTTTGGTCCTCATGAAAATGTCTGTTCAAAGCTGCAACACATACTGTGGGGGGGGGGGGGTAAAAAAGAAGCAAATCTCCAGTGGCACATGTAAAAATAGGCACTTCCATCTGGTTCCATGACATGGGTGTGTCACCGCACTGCACTACAGCGAGCTTCAATAACCATCACCATCATCTAAACAGCAGCAATTACAGCAAAGCTGTGTCCTGATCCAGGATACGGGGCTAAGAATCAGCGGGCAGAAATCAGTAAACATACAAAACACTGACTTACTATCCCTTTTAATGGAGCTGAAATTCATACCCTGTCCAGGGCTTGAACCCGATCCTGACAGCAGAGGTTACACTGAGGCTAGGTTCACATCAGTGCGGGTGGTGCCACTGCGGATCCGCACGAAAATCCCTGCAGCCGGGTGCCATTCATTCTAATGGAACGCCCGCACTGAAAATCGCAACCGTACTGGGGACCTCGGCTGCGTTTTCAGAAGAAGTGAAGGAACTTCTTCCCTGCGTGTCCCGGGACATGGGAGTCCATGCAAATGAATGTGCTCTCGTGCCCACGCAGACCGCACATATGTGAACCGGGGGTAAAGCAGGATTAAACCCAAAAGCAAACATTATATTGCAGCTTACCAATTCTTAGATGTGATGCCTGCATTAGTTTTCCTTTTTAACCTTTATTTCTTCATCTGATGATCAAGCCAATACGTCCGTTTTTCAAAAGAGCAAGCTCTCTTGCAAATGTATCAGTTGCAGGGATGGGACAAAACCATTTACCACCGACAAGGGTGCTTACAAATGATCAGCATTTATTGGTGGAAAACCATTATATAAAAATGAAGAAAACGGTTTGCCGTAACGGTTTATAATGTGTTAGCTGGAGTTTGGCTTCAATTTGTTAATGTACCTAAATCTGCTAGTCCATCCAACACTCCACCCACCCCATGACTGACAATGCTGCTGTCCAAACGTGCCCCCCTGTAGCATTTCAAATATATGTCAATATATTTGGAAAGAATAATTTTAATCTATATTTCAAATATATTTTTCTTCCATGTGGGTCACTGGCTCTGACTGACAGCAGTAGCAGCCAATGACTGTCTCAGCCAATGAGGAAAGAGACCCTGGAGAGCCACTGCTCCTGTGCACATCGCTGGACTGAAAATAAGGCCGAAGTAATTTGGGGGGGGGGCACAAGAAGGTTTTTTTCACCTTCATGCATTGAATGCATGCAGGTAAAGAACCTTCTGCCTTTACAACCACTTTCCCCCACCTTCCAGTTCAGACACTTCCCCCCCCCCCCCTTCCAGTCCAGACACTTTCCCCCACCTTCCAGTCCAGACACTTTCCCCCACCTTCCAGTCCAGACACTTTCCCCCACCTTCCAGGCCAATTTTCAGCTTTCAGCGCTATCACACTTTGAATGACAATTGCGCGGTCATACAACATTGTACCCATATGCATTTTTTAGCTTTTTTTGAGACAGATAAAGCTTTATTTTGGCGGTATTTATTCACCACTGGGATTTTTATTTTAATTTTTTGCTATGTAAATGAAGAAGTCCAAAAAAATATACTGTCACCCTGGCAGTACAGTGTCACCATGGTGACACTGTACTACTTGTGGGGGGTGATGAAGTTTTTTTGTTTTTTTTACACTGATTGCTTTTACAGCCTTTATGGGTTTAAAAGCAATCATTTCTCCTTCTCTCTGGCTGCATTCTTGCAACGAGAACTACTGTGTGAGCTGTGATTGGTCACAGCTTGTCACATGGTACAAGGCTGTTGTGAATAGCCCTGTACCATGTGACCTCTGTGATCAGTCACAGATTTCACACGTAGTAAGCAATGATGTCAGAAGTGACAGCTTGCTTACTACTCTGCATGTGATCACTGATTGGCCAATCAGTGATCACATGATCGGGACCTCACACAGAGGTCCCGTACGACAATTGGTGTTCCACTGTGTCCGGAGGACACAGCGGGCACCGGATAGCGGTGCTGCACGCTCCCAGGGAGCGCCCACAAGCAGGGGGCGAGGAGGCAGTTTATAAAATGGCCACCCGACCCTGCACTGCCACCGTCCAGTCGTTTATATACAACGGGCCGGACGGGAAGTGGTTAAACCAACTTCTGTAGCTTTCGGGCTTCTCTTTTCTGCATTCTGTTGTAATAACATATTTGCCCCCCACAAAATAAACACGCACTTCTTTTGCTTTAACCAACTCTCTGTAGGGTTTTGTACAGAAGGACATTCTCCAAGTCTGTAGGAATTAGGTTTCAACAAATCCTACGAACAAAAAAAAAAAAAAAAAAAAAAAACGTCCACCGAGCACTTGATGGTCATTTATCATTGGAGTGCCGCAGGTCCTACCGACAAGCCTAACACTGGATTAAAGTGCGCACCCAGGGATTGGCTGAACTCGAGATGTTACAGTGAATGGAAGTGACAACTCCTCAGTGTATTTGGAACCTCGGCAGGTGTCGGGATATTTAATGCTTGGCTGGGTAAAACATTGTGATTAAGCCATGCGAGCCACATTTGGTCAGTGGTCAGAAGAACACGGTGTAGGATTTGACACGCAGCAATGATATACTCTGCTGAGCTTGTCAAACTGTAATAGTTGTAGAACCTGGAGGTCAAAAGACTCTGGAACAGGGCCCACAGTAATCATACCAAGGACACAGCCTCGGGAGAAGGCACAGGGCAATCATGAAAGAGAACCAGTCCATGTCTCACAAGCTTGAAGAGCACACTGGTTAAGCCAGCCATAGATGGATCGAATCTTAGCCGGTTCAGTAGGACGTTCGAGAAACCAGCACTTCCAGGAGTGTAGATTTAGGCCCCCCTGATACTGAATTCAGTGGTTCCACCAACCTATTCTGTTACAGCAGTGTTTTTCAACCTTTTTTGTGCAAAGGCACACTTTTTTCATGAAAAAAATCACGAGGCACACCACCATTAGAAAATGTTAAAAAAAATTACCTCTGTGCCTATATTGACTATATATAAAGTAATTCTCTTGAATAGTAATCAAACACAAAGAAATTATTTTATAATTATTTCATCCCCCCATATAGTATTTCATCCCTCATACAGTAATTCATCCCTCATATAGTAATTCATCCCCCATATAGTATTTCATCCCTCATATAGTATTTCATCCCCCCATATAGTATTTCATCCCTCATATAGTAATTCATCCCCCCATATAGTATTTCATCCCCCCATATAGTATTTCATCCCCCCATATAGTATTTCATCCCTCATATAGTAATTCATCCCCCATATAGTATTTCATCCCCCCATATAGTATTTCATCCCTCATAAAGTAATTCATCCCTCATATAGTATTTCATCCCCCACAGTACTATTCCCCCCCCCCCCTTCTAGTAAGCCAAGTCCCCCGTGTCAATTCACTTACTTTTTGCGTTCCTCTCGCTGTCTTCCCGCGCCGTTCGGGTCTTCAGGGCGGACTGTGAGAGGAGCCTAGCTCCCCTCCCCTCACGTTCGGCACGCTGCCCCGCCTACACACATCCTGACAGCCACATCCGCAAGCCGGATTAAAAGGTCCGCGCGGACTTTTGGGGCTGCCAACCGAGAGGAGGCAGGGGAGCGGCCGACCGAGAGGAGGGAGGGGAGCAGGCGCCCGGCACACAGAAGAGCCGCATTAGACTGGGTAAAGAGCCGCATGTGGCTCGCGAGCCGCGGCTTGCCGACCACTGAATCATTAGATTCTAATGATTGGTCTATTTGTGAGCCGAAGCCACATGTTACAGATGAAATTGGAATTTTTCCCACGGCACACCAGACAATATCTCACGGCACACTAGTGTGCCGCGGCACAGTGGTTGAAAAACGCTGTGTTACAGAGAATAGAAGTGACATAGGGGTCCAGTGGTGAGAGGAACCACCAAGTAGCTCAATCAACCACCTGGGCTGAGGGATCTTGAGGGATCCACTGGTCAACCAAAATTAATTTCCTTCTGAATGACATAGGTGGTTGTAAAGGCTGAAGGGATACATTTTAATGCATGTAGGTAAAAAAAAAAAACCATCTGTGTGTAGCTCCCAATGCCCACCTGAGCCCCAACCTGATCCAGAATGTTCACGGGAGCCTTGGCTGTCCCAGGTCTGTCTCTTCTCATTGACTGAGACACAGCAACGGGAGCCATTGGCTCCCACTGCTGTCAATCACAGCCAGTGAGGAGAGAGCAGGGGACAGGGCTGAGCCGCGGCTCTATGTGCCTTATGGACACAGAGCAGGGCTCAGGAGCGAGCATGCACCAGTGCCCCCATGGCAGGTGCAGAGATACACAAAATGATATTGCCCGACACCCAGGACTTGCAGTTCTGGGCGGCAGGCAGTGGTTTTGTTTTTCTTTTAATTTAGTCCTGCTGCGGGCAAGCAGCGATCTTCCATGTAGAGGGAACTGAGGTTCTGCTCAGCGCCCTGGGGATGCCCTGGTGTGGTTCCCACTGCAATAGGGGTCTTTTTCTGACTGCTTGTCTGGGTTTGGTACCCCCCCGCTGATGCATGAATTTCATGGTCAGGCTGGGCGGCAATTGAGGCCGTGGCTTTGAAGCCTGCTGTAACATGATACAGCGCCCATCATCTTGTTTGTGGGCATTTTCCCCAAGAACCAGCGCCCTCCTCTGGTGGCCAGAACTGTGGTGAGCACTGACTGACAGCCCGGCGGCACCCATTATTGTGATGGAGGGCTTCTCTTTCCTGCGCTCACTGCCCGCCCACCTCTGACATCTTCCTCCCAGTTTGACAACTGGGTGCCGGGGTTGTGGCTGTAGAAGCAGGGATTGATCTTTTGCCCCCGCCTTACCGCTGGAGAGTGGGCAGGAAGTGTGGGGCAGCAGGCTAGAATGCTGGACTGGCTTCAGTCCGCCCCCCCTTTCCTCAAAGAGGGAAAAACAGGTGACACTGCATTGTCTTCAGTCCTAGGGTGGCATCAGAATCACTGGATCTCCCAGTACCCCCACCTTACTGCACGGTCTAGTGAACCCGCCGCCCATCACATGCATATGGTGGTTAGGTGACGGACAGGCTGCAATGTTGGCTTGGGCCTGTGTCCTAGTGGAGACAGTCCACATACTTTCTGCTGCATTTGGGGGAGAGGCCAGGAGCACTGGTGGGGGGCCCCAGAAGGGGAGGATCGGGGCTGATTTATGTAAAACCATTACACAGAGCAGGCAAGTATAAAATTTTACCCTAGGTTTATATATATATATATATATATATATATATATATATATATATATATATACACACATATATATATATATATATATATATATACACACACATATACATATATATATACACATATACACATACACACACACACACACACACACGGCCGTGTTTTGCGCGGGCACGAGAACCCCTTTCGTTTGAATGGACTCCCGTGCCCCGTGACACACAGGGAAGAAGTCCCTAAACTTCTTTTGAAAACGCAACCCGCACGGGAACCTCGGTTCCCAGTACAGTTGCGTTTTCCAGTGCGGGCAGCGTGCCATTAGAACTAATGGTACCCACCCGCGGGTCCACAGTCCGTGTGGATCCACAGCAGCACCACCCGCACAGATGTGAGCCTAACCTTAGTATCGCTTTATTGAGGGGGCAGGAAGATGCCCATGATATCCGAAGAAGTGGAACCCTTGTTTGCGCAGATCGAAGATGGAGTGTGTGAATGTCAGAAGAATTGAACGTGAAGAGAAACAGTGCGGCAGATTCTGAGGATTTGAGAATGAGAAAGATTTCCACATAGATGGTGCCTCGAATCTTGACAGAAGATCAGAAAGACGTGTTCAAATTTCATCCGATCTTTTGAAGAACGCAGAGGTGCTTGATTAGATCAGGGTTTCTCAATCTTTTTTCAGTCAAGGCACCCTTTAAAAAGTACGGCCAGTCCCGAGGCGCCCTTTAAAAAGTACGGCCAGTCCCGAGGCGCCCTTTAAAAAGTACGGCCAGTCCCGAGGCGCCCTTTAAAACAAAGGCCAGTCCCGAGGCGCCCTTTAAAACAAAGGCCAGTCCCGAGGCGCCCTTTAAAACAAAGGCCAGTCCCGAGGCGCCCTTTAAAACAAAGGCCAGTCCCGAGGCGCCCTTTAAAACAAAGGCCAGTCCCGAGGCACCCTATTCTAAAATGTGAAAAACTATTCTAATAGCTTTATATAAACGCAGCAACATCCACACATACTGCACAGGATACCAAACATTAGAGGTGATTTATTCTTCAAAAGCAAATACACTTTTCCACACTCGTACTGACCAGTATTCCAGTGTTTCTCCTCTCCCTGTTTTTCTCCATCACTGAGCTGATGTGACCCCATCGTTGATGGAGATGGGCGGGGGAGGGTCAAACTAGGATGCTGTGCAGGCAACTGACATCCTCCTTAACGGATGATGTCATTGGTTGTCAGGACACCAGCGGCTAGAAGGTCGTAATGGTGCACAATGAAGACCTGTGGCTTGGTGTAACTAAAAGGCGGGCTTGTTCCACCCGCTGGCTTGTATACAAGTTTTGGGCAATTTTTAGACATTTTGCCAAGGCACCCCTGAAGAAACCTCAAGGCTCCCCAGGGTGGAAGGGCACCCTGGTTAAGAAAGGCTGGATTAGGTTATTACCAGTCCATTCCAAGAATTAAATTGTCACGCCTCGTATGCTCGGCGGTAACTGGCGTCTTCTAGAGCAGTAGGCTTTTAGCGCGGGAACTATATATAAAATGTGTATGACCTTCCAACGGCATCGATAAATCTTCTCTCTCACCGGTGTAAACAACATCACAGAACGCACAGCACATACAAGCTTTACTCCCTTACAGATCATCCTTAAAACATTAATGAGATGAAACCTCGAACCCACTAAACCCATTTAGCTTTTCTTCCAAGCTTCAGGTCACGCTCTGATGTTCCAGTCTTTGTCTCTAGAATAATACATACTGAAATCTTCCGGGAGGGGAATTGGGCAGCAGCCATTTTATAAATTAAAAGCTCTCAGGTGGATTCAATTAATAAAATGCATGAGGTCTTCCTTAACCTCCCTAGCGGTCTGATTATGTCAGTATTTCTGGGCTCAAAGCGGCACATTATTTTTCAGTGGAAATATGTTGTTTTTTATTGTAGGCTGTAATTCTTAGGAATAACTCACTGAAATCTGTCCGAACAAGAGTCTAGTAAACATCCCGGGTATGTTATTATTATACAGTATTTATATAGCGCTGAAGGGTGTGCTCAGCGCTGTACATTAGCGGGGGGGACAGAACATGAGACAATACAGTAACAATACACGAGGGGTTAGAGGGCCCTGCTCTTTTGAGCTTACAATCTAGGAGGGAGGGGGTAGAGGTACAGGAGGAAGTGGCTGTGGGGGATGGACAGGTAGGAAGAGTGGAGGAGATCAGCTGTTAGGCGAGGGTGGGGTAGGCTTCCCTGAAGAGATGGGTTTTTAAGGTGTGCCTGAAGGTGAGGAGGGTAGGTGACAGTCTGATGGATTGGGGTAGGGAGTTCCAGAGGATGGGGGAAGTCCTGGAGAAGTCCTGGAGTCGGGCGTGGGAGGACGAGACCAGGGAGCTGGAGAGTAGGAGATCCTGTGCGGAGCGAAGGGCACGGGTTGGGTGGTATTTGGGTATCAGGTCAGTTAGGTAGTTTGGGGCAGCATTATGAATGGCTTTGTATGTCAGTTAGTAGTTTGAATTTAATGCGCTGGGCAATCGGGAGCCAGTGAAGGGAATGACAGAGGGGGGTGGCAGAAGCGGAGCAGTTGGTGAGGTGGATGAGTCTAGCCGCTGAGTTCAGGATAGATAAAATTTGAAACACGAAATCATAAATTATGATAATCATAAATATCATATAATAAATAATCAAAAAAATATAATAAATTCAATAATATAATCAAACCAAAAACACTGAAATGTGAAATATAGCGCCAAGTTCGCACATCGCTGAGTAAAGTCGCAGAATCGTTTTCAGTGTCTGATGAGGAATTTCCCCCACGAATCATTATCACTCAATTCTGCAAGTGGTTCTGATTTACTATCACTGTTCTCTAGCCGGTCTAAAACCGCTTTTGACCTAAAGGGACGCTTTTTGGATGCCATGGACGTTTCTCAGTTTCCAGGCAGAAAGGGCGGTAACAATGCAGGCAGGGCGCCGGACAAAATGTATGTGAAATGGTTTGATACAGGAATGTTATACTATGTGATTTTAGTGTATTTAGTGAATGTCACATTTTTACATTTTTGAAATTCCCGCCAGTTCTGTTCCCCGTACAGCCCGACGTCGCTGGGAACGTAACCCAGAAAACAGATGCCGGCATTGGCTGGAGGACATTGCCGGGGACACTGCAGGGGGGACATCGCGGGAGCGCAGGACAAGGTAAGTGCTGGAAGGATCCCCGAGCAACGCTGCAGTGTACTCCCGAGTGTAGCTCGGGGGGGGGTTACCGCTTGTGGTACTGAAAGTTAACCCCCGAGCCACACTCGGGAATACCGCCAGGGGGGGTTAAAAAGCATAGAGACAGATGAAGATGGAAAATCTGGTGTGTCTACACAGTACAATAAGTAAACGTGCGTTTATTCCACCGCACACAGTGGTCATGGAGCAAACATGCCGAGAATGGAGCACAGAAATTTGTAAATCCGGGTATCTGTGACTGTCCGCAGAGCCAGCCATCATCTACGGTGATCGCTGCTGGATACACAGAAAGTGGCCCGGTGGACAGCCACGAATAGTTGCCGCTGAGCGGTCATTGAAGTTTTCTGGAAAAGCTTTTTTGCAAACTCCAAGCCAGCTTTCATGTGTTTTGCCACTCAGCCATAAAGCCCAGATTGGTGGAGGGTTGCAGTGATGGTTTTCCTTCTGGAACTTTGTCCCATTTCCACACAGGATCTGTGGAGCTCAGAGTGACCATCGGGTTCTTGGTCACCTCTCTTACGAAGGCCCTTCTCCCCCAATAGCTCAGTGACCAGCTCTTGGAAGAGTCCTAGTTGTGCCAAACGTCTTCCATTTGAGAATTATGGAGACCACTGTGCTCTTAGGAACCTTTCACACTGATGAGGTGCGTAATCTGCAGCGTTTTCTGTGCAAATTCCGCACCGCATCGCAACTGCGCCCCGTTCATGCAAACCATGAATACCCATGCAATCCAATTCTAGTGCGGACCCAAAAAATGTACGGCTCCAATCGCACTGCACACAAATCACATGTGATATATGGGCAGCACAGTGGCTAAATGGTTAGCACTTCCACCTGGCAGTACTCGGGTCTTGGGTTCGAATCCCAACCACGGCACCACCTGCCTGGAGTTTGCATGTTCTCCCTGTGCCTGCGTGGGTTTCCTCTGGGTACCCCGGATTCCTCCTACACTCCAAAGACATGCTGATAGGTTAGATGGCTCCTGTGTAAATTATCCCTAGTATGTGTATGTATGATTGTGGGTTAGGGACCTTAGATTGTACACCCCTTGAGGGTTAGGGACTGATGTGAATGTACAATTTGTATGTAAAGCGCGGAGTACATTGACGGCACTATAGAAGTACCTGTAATAATAATAATAATAATTTGCACATGAATGCGGTGCGGTACCTGTGTGAATCACATGCAATGTACCGCACATGTGTGAACCCAGGCTTAGTGCAGCAGATTTTTTTGTAGCCTTCCCCAGCTCTGTGCCTTGCCATAATCCTGTCTCTGAGCTCTTCCGGCAGTTTCTTTGGCCTCATGCCTTTTGCTCTGATACAGTATGCATGGTCAGCTGTGAAGCCTTTTATGGAGGTGTGTGCCTTTCCAAATCATGTCCAATCAATGTAATTTACCACAGGTGGACCCCAATCATGGTGTAGAATCATCTCAGCAACGGTCAAGAGAAACGGGAGGCACCTGAGCTACATTTCAAGCGTTGATGCAAAGGGTCTGAATACTTATGCCAATGTAATATATGAATTTTAGAAATGTCTGAATTTCTGAAAAGAGAGTTTTCAGTTTGTTACTATGGGGATACTGAGTGTAGATTAAAGTGATATTAAAGTTTTTTTTTTTTTTGGGGGGGGGGGGGGGGTTTAGCCCCTTGACACCAAGCGCACGCAATTATGCGGCCTCTCCTTGTCTGGGCCTTGACACCGAGCGGCTGCATAATTTGCGCGCCATTAGAAAATACATATGTGCTGAGAGTGCGCGCCCTGCGTGCTCCCAGCAGATATGTCCGTGACTGATGGAAAGGTCCCGATCTCCCCTTGCGATCGGGACCTTTTCTGATCATGTGAGCGGTCACATGACCCTAAAACCCCACCTCCCGGCTTCTGAAACTCTTAAAGGGCCGGGAGGCGCTGGCGCTAAGCGGTTAAATAACAAACATGTCATGCTTACCTGCTCTGTGCAGTGGTTTGCACAGAGCCGCCTGGATTCTCCCCTTCTTGGGTCCCCCGCCAGCACTCCGAGCCCCTCCAAATAAGAGAGACCTGCTTTCTGAGTGGTCACCATACTGAATGGCCGTCATGCCCCCCCATAAGTTGAGGCACATCAGAAATATCGAGGCTTCGTAGGGAATTACAGACTATTACAGAACAGAGTCCGACTTCCAAGCAGTATAAACAAACCAGCACATTCCCTTCATCCATCGTCTCCAAACGGCTTCCCAGAAGCTCTCACGTAACGAGATATTATCCGACAAGATTTCAAAACAAACCTGTACAGCGCTGAGACACTTCATCATGAAAAACAAACACAAGCAGAGCTAAAACACGTCAAAACCTGAATGTGGAACCTTCATGACAAATGTTTGGTCATCAGGAAGACGTTCAAGCTAAGAGAAGTAGTGATCCGATGCAAAGAGGAGACAAAAGGCAACAAATTACTCGTCCTTCTCCGGGATCATTTCATGGAAATATAGAACACAATTCATTGAGCTTTTCTGCATCTTTACCCAACAATCGTATAGTGTGAATCAGATGTGGTGGCTGCAGTAGTTTTTTTTTTCTTGGCTGGTTTCCCTTATTTAGGAACACACATTGGGGTAGATTTACTAAAACTGTAGAATTAAAAATCTGGTGAATCCGGGGAGAGCGGACACAGCGAAGGCGGGGGGGGGGGGGGTCCGGGGAGAGCGGACACAGCGAAGGCGGGGTCCGGGGAGAGCGGATATAGTGAATGCGGGGTCCGGGGAGAGCGGATATAGTGAATGCGGGGTCCGGGGAGAGCGGATATAGTGAATGCGGGGGGGAAAGTCCGGGGACAGCGGACACAGCGAAGGCGGGGGGGGGGGGGGGGTCTGGGGACAGCGGACACAGCGAAGGCGGGGTCCGGGGAGAACGGATATAGTGAATGCGGGGTCCGGGGAGAGCGGATATAGTGAATGCGGGGTCCGGGGAGAGCGGATATAGTGAATGCGGGGTCCGGGGAGAGCGGATATAGTGAATGCGGGGTCCGGGGAGAGCGGATATAGTGAATGCGGGGTCCGGGGAGAGCGGATATAGTGAATGCGGGGTCCGGGAGAGCGGATATAGTGAATGCGGGGTCCGGGGAGAGCGGATATAGTGAATGCGGGGTCCGGGGAGAGCGGATATAGTGAATGCGGGGTCCGGGGAGAGCGGATATAGTGAATGCGGGGTCCGGGGAGAGCGGATATAGTGAATGCGGGGTCCGGGGAGAGCGGATATAGTGAATGCGGGGTCCGGGGAGAGCGGATATAGTGAATGCGGGGTCCGGGGAGAGCGGATATAGTGAATGCGGGGTCCGGGGAGAGCGGATATAGTGAATGCGGGGTCCGGGAGAGCGA
>NW_028321697.1:67500-93509 GCF_062004578.1 Staurois parvus | reverse complement strand
TGGGAGCATGAAATTGTCCAAAATGTTGCCTTAAAGCAGAGCTCCACCAAAACGGGGAAGTTCCGCTTTAACACATTGTCCCCCGCTACGTATTGGCACCTTTGGGGAGTGGGGGGGGTACCCGAATTTGACAGGTACCCGGTCCCATTTCCGCTGCAATCGCCTAAGGTGATCGGAAGCGGAAGTTGTCCTCCCCCCTCCCCGTAGTCTTCTGGGACACGTGACAGGGACCATTCACGAAGCGCAGTGCTTCTCGCACAAATGCTCAGTGGGCACCCGACTGTGACTGAAGATGTCGGGGAGAGAAGATAGCTGGTGAAACCAGCCATGGTGAGGACAGTGCTGGATGGTGGGACAGGTAAGTGTCTGTATATTAAAAGTCAGCAGCTACAGTTTTTGTAGCTGCTGAGTTGTATTTTTTTTTAAAATCAGCTCTAAGAGTTCCCTTCACTGGAGCTAGGGGGCCAAGCCCACCCCCTGAAAAAAAACCCCACACCAAAATCCCCCTCCACCAAACTTTACACTTGGCACAATGCAGTCAGGCAAGTACCGTTCTCCTGGCAACCGCCAAACCCAGACACGTCCATCGGATTGCCAGACAGAGAAGTATGATTGGTCCCTCCAGAGAACACACCTCCTCTGCTCTAGAGTCCAGTGGCGGCGTGCTTTACACCACGTCATCTGACGCTTTGCATTGCACTTGGTGATGGAAGGCTTGGATGCAGCTGCTCAGCCATGGAAACCCATTCCATGAAGCTCTCTACGCACTGTTGTTGGGCTCATCTGAAGGCCACACCAAGTTTGGAGGTCTTTAGCTATTGACTCTGCAGACAGTTGGTGACTTCTGCGCACTGTGCGCTTCAGCATGTGCTGACCCCGCCCTGTCATGTGACGTGGCCTACCACTTGGTGGCTGAGTGGCTGTTGTTCCCAGTTGCTTCCACTTTGTTATAATCCCACTAACAGTTGAGCGTGGAATATTTAGTAGCCAGGAAATGTCATGGATGGACTTATTGCCCAGGTGGCCACCTATCACGGGACCACGCTTGGAGTCACTGAGCTCGTGAGAGCGACCCATTCTTTCACCAATGTTTGTAGAAGCCGTCTGCATGTCTAGGGGCTTGATTGTATACACCTGTGTCCATGGAGGGGATTGGAACACCTGAATCACATGATATGGAGGGGATTGGAACACCTGAATCACATGATATGGAGGGGATTGGGACACCTGAATCACATGATATGGAGGGGATTGGGACACCTGAATCACATGATTGGGAGGGGATTGGAGCACCTGAATCACATGATTGGGAGGGGATTGGAGCACCCGAATCACATGATATGGGAGGGGATTGGAGCACCCGAATCACATGATATGGTTGGGGATTGGAACACCCGAATCACATGATATGGAGGGGATTGGAACACCCGAATCACATGATATGGAGGGGATTGGAACACCCGAATCACATTGGATATGGAGGGGATTGGAACACCCGAATCACATGATATGGAGGGGATTGGAACACCCGAATCACATGATATGGAGGGGATTGGGGACACCCGAATCACATGATATGGAGGGGATTGGGACACCCGAATCACATGATATGGAGGGATTGGGACACCCGAATCACATGATATGGACGGGATTGGGACACCCGAATCACATGATATGGACGGGATTGGGACACCCGAATCACATGATATGGAGGGGATTGGAACACCCGAATCACATGATATGGAGGGGATTGGAACACCGGAATCACATGATAAGGAGGGGATTGGAACACCGGAATCACAGAATGTGGACTGGATTGGAACACTTGAATCACATGATGTGGAGGGGACTGGAAAACCTGAATCACGATATGGAGGGGATTGGAACACCGGAATCACATGATTGGGAGGGGATTGGAACACCTGAATCACATGATATGGAGGGAATTGGAACACCAGAATCACATGATGTGGAGGGGATTGGAACACCTGAATCACGATATGGAGGGCATTGGAACACCTGAATCACATGATATGGAGGGCGGGGACAATACTTGGGGCAATATAGTGAATGAGATCTTCTCTTTTATTGGAGGAAAATCATATCCCACCCCCCGAGGGGCCACTCACCCATATCATACTGCAGACTGAGCTCCAACTGTGGCCACAGCATGATGAGTGCAAACGAGGCGTAGAAATGTACATCGTATGTGTTATACATCCGATACTCCTGACCTGAGGAAGAGACCAAACGTTATACTGGGGGGACTGTACACTGTCACTGCGCCCCCTCCCCCTGTATATAATGGTGACTTCCTGTCCCCTCCCCCTGTATATAATGGTGACTTCCTGTCCCCTCCCCCTGTATATAATGGTGACTTCCTGTCCTGCGCCCCCTCCCCCTGTATATAATGGTGACTTCCTGTCCTGCGTCCCCTCCCCCTGTATATAATGGTGACTTCCTGTCCCCTCCCCCTGTATATAATGGTGACTTCCTGTCCCCTCCCCCTGTATATAATGGTGACTTCCTGTCCTGCGTCCCCTCCCCCTGTATATAATGGTGACTTCCTGTCCCCTCCCCCTGTATATAATGGTGACTTCCTGTCCTGCGTCCCCCTCCCCCTGTATATAATGGTGACTTCCTGTCCCCTCCCCCTGTATATAATGGTGACTTCCTGTCCCCTCCCCCTGTATATAATGGTGACTTCCTGTCCTGCGTCCCTCCCCCTGTATATAATGGTGACTTCCTGTCCTGCGCCCCCTCCCCCTGTATATAATGGTGACTTCCTGTCCTGCGTCCCCTCCCCCTGTATATAATGGTGACTTCCTGTCCTGCGCCCCCTCCCCCTGTATATAATGGTGACTTCCTGTCCTGCGTCCCCTCCCCCTATATATAATGGTGACTTCCTGTCCCCTCCCCCTGTATATAATGGTGACTTCCTGTCCTGCGCCCCCTCCCCCTGTATATAATGGTGACTTCCTGTCCCCTCCCCCTGTATATAATGGTGACTTCCTGTCCCCTCCCCCTGTATATAATGGTGACTTCCTGTCCCCTCCCCCTGTATATAATGGTGACTTCCTGTCCCCTCCCCCTGTATATAATGGTGACTTCCTGTCCCCTCCCCCTGTATATAATGGTGACTTCCTGTCCCTCCCCCTGTATATAATGGTGACTTCCTGTCCTGCGCCCCCTCCCCCTGTATATAATGGTGACTTCCTGTCCCCTCCCCCTGTATATAATGGTGACTTCCTGTCCTGCGCCCCCTTCCCCTGTATATAATGGTGACTTCCTGTCCCGCGTCCCCTCCCCTGTATATAATGGTGACTTCCTGTCCCGCGTCCCCTCCCCTGTATATAAAGGTGACTTCCTGTCCCCTCCCCCTGTATATAATGGTGACTTCCTGTCCTGCGCCCCCTTCCCCTGTATATAATGGTGACTTCCTGTCCTGCGTCCCCTCCCCCTGTATATAATGGTGACTTCTTGTCCTGCGTCCCCTCCCCCCTGTATATAATGGTGACTTCCTGTCCTGCGTCCCCTCCCCCCTGTATATAATGGTGACTTCCTGTCCTGAGTCCCCTCCCCCCTGTATATAAAGGTGACTTCCTGTCCCCTCCCCTCTGTATATAAAGGTGACTTCCTGTCCTGCGTCCCCTCCCCCTGTATATAATGGTGACTTCCTGTCCTGGTTCCCCTCCCCCTGTATATAATGGTGACTTCCTGTCCTGCTTCCCCTCCCCCTGTATATAATGGTGACTTCCTGTCCCCTCCCCCTGTATATAAAGGTGACTTCCTATCCACTCCCCCCTGTATATAATGGTGACTTCCTGCCCCGCGTCCCCTCCCCCTGTATATAATGGTGACTTCCTGCCCCGCGTCCCCTCCCCCTGTATATAATGGTGACTTCCTGTCCCGCGTCCCCTCCCCCTGTATATAATGGTGACTTCCTGTCCCGCGTCCCCTCCCCCTGTATATAAAGGTGACTTCCTGTCCCTCCCCCCTGTATATAAAGGTGACTTCCTGTCTTGCGCCCCCTCCCCCTGTATATATTGGTGACTTCCTGTCCTGCTTCCCCTCCCCCTGTATATAATGGTGACTTCCTGTCCCCTCCCCCTGTATATAAAAGGTGACTTCCTGTCCCCTCCCCCTGTATATAAAAGGTGACTTCCTGTCCCCTCCCCCTGTATATAAAAGGTGACTTCCTGTCCCCCTCCCCCTGTATATAATGGTGACTTCCTGTCCCCTCCCCCTGTATATAATGGTGACTTCCTGTCCCCTCCCCCTGTATATAAAGGTGACTTCCTGTCCAGCGCCCCTCCCCCTGTATATAAAGGTGACTTCCTGTCCCCTCCTCCCTGTATATAAAGGTGACTTCCTGTCCCCTCCCCCCTGTATATAAAGGTGACTTCCTGTCCCCTCCACCCTGTATATAAAGGTGACTTCCTGTCCTGAGCCCCCACCCGTATATAAAGTTGACTTCCTGTCCTGCATCCACTCCCCCTGTATATAATGGTGACTTCCTGTCCTGCGTCCCCTCCCCCTGTATATAAAGGTGACTTCCTGTCCTGCGTCCCCTCCCTGTATATAAAGGTGACTTCCTGTCCCCTCCCCCTGTATATAAAGGTGACTTCCTGTCCCCTCCCCCTGTATATAATGGTGACTTCCTGTCCTGCGCCCCCTCCCCCTGTATATAATGGTGACTTCCTGTCCTGCGCCCCCTCCCCCTGTATATAATGGTGACTTCCTGTCCTGCGTCCCCTCCCCCTGTATATAATGGTGACTTCCTGTCCCCTCCCCCTCCCCCTGTATATAATGGTGACTTCCTGTCCCCTCCCCCTGTATATAATGGTGACTTCCTGTCCCCTCCCCCTGTATATAATGGTGACTTCCTGTCCTGCGTCCCCTCCCCTGTATATAATGGTGACTTCCTGTCCCCTCCCCCTGTATATAATGGTGACTTCCTGTCCCCTCCCCCTGTATATAATGGTGACTTCCTGTCCTGCGCCCCCCTTCCCCTGTATATAATGGTGACTTCCTGTCCCGCGTCCCCTCCCCCTGTATATAATGGTGACTTCCTGTCCCGCGTCCCCTCCCCCTGTATATAAAGGTGACTTCCTGTCCCCTCCCCCTGTATATAATGGTGACTTCCTGTCCTGCGCCCCTTCCCCTGTATATAATGGTTGACTTCCTGTCCTGCGTCCCCTCCCCCTGTATATAATGGTGACTTCTTGTCCTGCGTCCCCTCCCCCCTGTATATAATGGTGACTTCCTGTCCTGCGTCCCCTCCCCCCTGTATATAATGGTGACTTCCTGTCCTGAGTCCCCTCCCCCCTGTATATAAAGGTGACTTCCTGTCCCCTCCCCCCTGTATATAAAGGTGACTTCCTGTCCTGCGTCCCCTCCCCCTGTATATAATGGTGACTTCCTGTCCTGGTTCCCCTCCCCCTGTATATAAATGGTGACTTCCTGTCCTGCTTCCCCTCCCCCTGTATTATAATGGTGACTTCCTGTCCCCTCCCCCCTGTATATAAAGGTGACTTCCTGTCCCCTCCCCCCTGTATATAAAGGTGACTTCCTGTCCCCTCCCCCTGTATATAAAGGTGACTTCCTATCCCACTCCCCCCTGTATATAAAGTTGACTTCCTGTCCTGCGTCCCCCCCCTCCTGTATATAATGGTTACTTCCTGTCCTGTGTCCCCTCCCCCTGTATATAATGGTGACTTCCTGCCCCGCGTCCCCTCCCCCTGTATATAATGGTGACTTCCTGCCCCGCGTCCCCTCCCCCTGTATATAATGGTGACTTCCTGTCCCGCGTCCCCTCCCCCTGTATATAATGGTGACTTCCTGTCCCGCGTCCCCTCCCCCTGTATATAAAGGTGACTTCCTGTCCCATCCCCCCTGTATATAAAGGTGACTTCCTGTCCTGCGCCCCCTCCCCCTGTATATAATGGTGACTTCCTGTCCTGCTTCCCCTCCCCCTGTATATAAAAGGTGACTTCCTGTCCCCTCCCCCTGTATATAAAAGGTGACTTCCTGTCCCCTCCCCCTGTATATAAAAGGTGACTTCCTGTCCCCTCCCCCTGTATATAATGGTGACTTCCTGTCCCCTCCCCCTGTATATAATGGTGACTTCCTGTCCCTCCCCCCTGTATATAAAGGTGACTTCCTGTCCAGCGCCCCTCCCCCTGTATATAAAGGTGACTTCCTGTCCCCTCCCCCCTGTATATAAAGGTGACTTCCTGTCCCTCCACCCTGTATATAAAGGTGACTTCCTGTCCCCTCCCCCTGTATATAAAGGTGACTTCCTGTCCTGCGCCCCCACCCGTATATAAAGTTGACTTCCTGTCCTGCATCCCCTCCCCCTGTATATAATGGTGACTTCCTGTCCTGCGTCCCCTCCCCCTGTATATAAAGGTGACTTCCTGTCCTGCGTCCCCTCCCCCCTGTATATAAAGGTGACTTCCTGTCCCCTCCCCCTGTATATAAAGGTGACTTCCTATCCACTCCCCCCTGTATATAAAGTTGACTTCCTGTCCTGCGTCCCCCCCCTCCTGTATATAATGGTTACTTCCTGTACTGTGTCCCCTCCCCCTGTATATAATGGTGACTTCCTGCCCCGTGTCCCCTCCCCCTGTATATAATGGTGACTTCCTGTCCTGCGTCCCCTCCCCCTGTATATAATGGTGACTTCCTGTCCCGCGTCCCCTCCCCCTGTATTTAATGGTAACTTCCTGTCCCGCGTCCCCTCCCCCTGTATATAATGGTGACTTCCTGTCCCGCGTCCCTCCCCCTGTATATAATGGTGACTTCCTGTCCCGCGTCCCCTCCCCCTGTATATAATGGTGACTTCCTGTCCCGTGTCCCCTCCCCCTGTATATAAAGGTGACTTCCTGTCCCGTGTCCCCTCCCGCTGTATATAATGGTGACTTCCTGTCCCGTGTCCCCTCCCCCTGTATATAATGGTGACTTCCTGTCCCGCGTCCCCTCCCCCTGTATATAATGGTGACTTCCTGTCCCGCGTCCCCTCCCCCTGTATATAATGGTGACTTCCTGTCCCGTGTCCCCTCCCCCTGTATATAATGGTGACCTACTGTCCCGTGTCCCCTCCCCCTGTATATAATGGTGACTTCCTGCCCCGCGTCCCCTCCCCCTGTATATAATGGTGACTTCCTGTCCCGCGTCCCCTCCCCCTGTATATAATGGTGACTTCCTGTCCCGCGTCCCCTCCCCTGTATATAATGGTGAGCTCCTGTCCCGTGTCCCCTCCCCTGTATATAATGGTGAGCTCCTGTCCTGTGTCCCCTCCCCCTGTATATAATGGTGACTTCCTGCCCCGCGTCCCCTCCCCTGCATATAATGGTGACTTCCTGTCCTGTGTCCCTCCCCCTGCATATAATGGTGACTTCCTGTCCTGTGTCCCCTCCCCCTGTATATAATGGTGACTTCCTGTCCTGTGTCCCCTCCCCCTGTATATAATGGTGACTTCCTGTCCTGTGTCCCCTCCCCCTGTATATAATGGTGACTTCCTGCCCGCGTCCCCTCCCCCTGCATATAATGGTGACTTCCTATCCTGTGTCCCCTCCCCCTGCATATAATGGTGACTTCCTGTCCTGTGTCCCCTCCCCCTGCATATAATGGTGACTTCCTGTCCCTGTGTCCCCTCCCCCTGCATATAATGGTGACTTCCTGTCCTGTGTCCCCTCCCCCTGCATATAATGGTGACTTCCTGTCCTGTGTCCCCTCCCCCTGTATATAATGGTGACTTCCTGCCCTGTGTCCCTCCCCCTGTATATAATGGTGACTTCCTGTCCTGTGTCCCCTCCCCCTGTATATAATGGTGACTTCCTGCCCCGCGTCCCCTCCCCCTGCATATAATGGTGACTTCCTGTCCTGTGTCCCCTCCCCCTGCATATAATGGTGACTTCCTGTCCTGTGTCCCCTCCCCTGCATATAATGGTGACTTCCTGTCCTGTGTCCCCTCCCCCTGCATATAATGGTGACTTCCTGTCCTGTGTCCCCTCCCCCTGCATATAATGGTGACTTCCTGTCCTGCTTCCCCTCCCCCTGTATATAATGGTGACTTCCTGTCCCCTCCCCCTGTATATAAAAGGTGACTTCCTGTCCCCTCCCCCTGTATATAAAAGGTGACTTCCTGTCCCCTCCCCCTGTATATAATGGTGACTTCCTGTCCCCTCCCCCTGTATATAATGGTGACTTCCTGTCCCCTCCCCCCTGTATATAAAGGTGACTTCCCTGTCCAGCGCCCCTCCCCCTGTATATAAAGTGACTTCCTGTCCCCTCCCCCCTGTATATAAAGGTGACTTCCTGTCCCCTCCACCCTGTATATAAAGGTGACTTCCTGTCCCCTCCCCCCTGTATATAAAGGTGACTTCCTGTCCTGCGCCCCCACCCGTATATAAAGTTGACTTCCTGTCCTGCATCCCCTCCCCCTGTATATAATGGTGACTTCCTGTCCTGCGTCCCCTCCCCCTGTATATAAAGGTGACTTCCTGTCCTGCGTCCCCTCCCCCCTGTATATAAAGGTGACTTCCTGTCCCCTCCCCCTGTATATAAAGGTGACTTCCTATCCACTCCCCCCTGTATATAAAGTTGACTTCCTGTCCTGCGTCCCCCCCCTCCTGTATATAATGGTTACTTCCTGTACTGTGTCCCCTCCCCCTGTATATAATGGTGACTTCCTGCCCCGTGTCCCCTCCCCTGTATATAATGGTGACTTCCTGTCCTGCGTCCCCTCCCCCTGTATATAATGGTGACTTCCTGTCCCGCGTCCCCTCCCCCTGTATTTAATGGTAACTTCCTGTCCCGCGTCCCCTCCCCCTGTATATAATGGTGACTTCCTGTCCCGCGTCCCCTCCCCCTGTATATAATGGTGACTTCCTGTCCCGCGTCCCCTCACAATGTATATAATGGTGACTTCCTGTCCCGTGTCCCCTCCCCCTGTATATAAAGGTGACTTCCTGTCCCGTGTCCCCTCCCGCTGTACATAATGGTGACTTCCTGTCCCGTGTCCCTCCCCCTGTATATAATGGTGACTTCCTGTCCCGCGTCCCCCTCCCCTGTATATAATGGTGACTTCCTGTCCCGCGTCCCCTCCCCCTGTATATAATGGTGACTTCCTGTCCCGTGTCCCCTCCCCCTGTATATAATGGTGACCTACTGTCCTGTGTCCCCTCCCCCTGTATATAATGGTGACTTCCTGCCCCGCGTCCCCTCCCCTGTATATAATGGGTGACTTCCTGTCCCGCGTCCCCTCCCCCTGTATATAATGGTGACTTCCTGTCCCGCGTCCCCTCCCCCTGTATATAATGGTGAGCTCCTGTCCCGTGTCCCCTCCCCCTGTATATAATGGTGAGCTCCTGTCCTGTGTCCCCTCCCCTGTATATAATGGTGACTTCCTGCCCCGCGTCCCCTCCCCCTGCATATAATGGTGACTTCCTGTCCTGTGTCCCCTCCCCCTGTATATAATGGTGACTTCCTGTCCTGTGTCCCCTCCCCCTGTATATAATGGTGACTTCCTGTCCTGTGTCCCCTCCCCCTGTATATAATGGTGACTTCCTGCCCCGCGTCCCCTCCCCCTGCATATAATGGTGACTTCCTGTCCTGTGTCCCCTCCCCCTGCATATAATGGTGACTTCCTGTCCTGTGTCCCCTCCCCCTGCATATAATGGTGACTTCCTGTCCTGTGTCCCCCTCCCCCTGCATATAATGGTGACTTCCTGTCCTGTGTCCCCTCCCCCTGTATATAATGGTGACTTCCTGTCCTGTGTCCCCCTCCCCCTGTATATAATGGTGAGGGGACACCCACACATCACTCTACTGCCCTCTTCAGGGGGTAATGTCCATACATTGGTTGGTTGGGTGACATGGGGTGGAGGGGTAAGCGGTACGCACCCTCCAGGTAGGCGAAGCGCCCGTACTCCTCCAGGAGACTCTCATGCCGGGGATCTCCTTCCCTCCAATCTTCATCAGATCGTCGTCATCGCAGCTGTCAGCCGGGAGCTCCACCCACACCGTACCACCATCCGCCATGAAATACAGCTCATTGAACAATGCCGACTTGTACCAGGAGGGGAGCCGTCTAGGAGGGGCAGAAGAAGGGGGACATCAGGGGCAGAAGGAGGGGGACATCAGGGGCAGAAGGAGGGGGACATCAGGGGCAGAAGGAGGGGGACATCAGGGGCAGAAGAAGGGGACACCAGGGGCAGAAGGAGGGGGACACCAGGGGCAGAAGAAGGGGGACACCAGGGGCAGAAAGGAGGGGGACACCAGGGGCAGAAGGAGGGGGACACCAGGGGCAGAAGGAGGGGGACACCAGGGCAGAAGGAGGGGGACACCAGGGGCAGAAGGAGGGGGACACCAGGGGCAGAAGGAGGGGGACACCAGGGGCAGAAGGAGGGGGACACCAGGGGCAGAAGGAGGGGGACACCAGGGGCAGAAGGAGGGGGACACCAGGGGCAGAAGGAGGGGGACATCAGGGGCAGAAGGAGGGGGACATCAGGGGCAGAAGGAGGGGGACATCAGGGGCAGAAGGAGGGGGACACGAGAGGAAGGAAGAAGGGGGTCATCAGGGGCAGAAGGAGGAAGACACGAGAGGCAGAAGAAGGGGGACATCAGGGGCAGAAGGAGGGGGACACCAGGGGCAGAAGGAGGGGGACACCAGGGGCAGAAGGAGGGGGACATCAGGGGCAGAAGGAGGGGGACATCAGGGGCAGAAGGAGGGGGAGGACATCAGGGGCAGAAGGAGGGGGAGGACATCAGGGGCAGAAGGAGGACACGAGAGGCGGAAAAAGGGGGACATCAGGGGCAGAAGGAGGACACGAGAGGCGGAAAAAGGGGACATCAGGGGCAGAAGGAGGGGGACATCAGGGGCAGAAGGAGGGGGACATCAGGGGCAGAAGGAGGGGGACATCAGGGGCAGAAGGAGGGGGACATCAGGGGCAGAAGGAGGGGACACGAGAGGAAGGAAGAAGGGGGTCATCAGGGGCAGAAGGAGGAAGACACGAGAGGCAGAAGAAGGGGGACATCAGGGGCAGAAGGAGGGGGACACCAGGGGCAGAAGGAGGGGGACACCAGGGGCAGAAGGAGGGGGACATCAGGGGCAGAAGGAGGGGGACACCAGGGGCAGAAGGAGGGGGAGGACATCAGGGGCAGAAGGAGGACACGAGAGGCAGAAGAAGGGGAACATCAGGGGCAGAAGGAGGACACGAGAGGCGGAAGAAGGGGGACATCAGGGGCAGAAGGAGGGGGTCATCAGGGGCAGAAGGAGGAGGTCATCAGGGGCAGAAGGAGGGGGTCATCAGGGGCAGAAGGAGGAGGTCATCAGGGGCAGAAGGAGGAGGACATCAGGGGCAGAAGAATGGGACATCAGGGGCAGAAGAAGGGGACATCATGGGCAGAAGAAGGGGGACATCAGGGGCAGAAGAAGGGGGACATCAGGGGCAGAAGAAGGGGGACACCAGGGGCAGAAGAAGGGGGACACGAGGGTCAGAAGAAGGGGGACACGAGGGTCAGAAGAAGGGGGACACGAGGGTCAGAAGAAGGGGGACACGAGGGTCAGAAGAAGGGGACACGAGGGTCAGAAGAAGGGGGACACAAGGGTCAGAAGAAGGGGGACACAAGGGGTAGGCGGGGGTTGGGGAAAGGGTTCATATTCCAGATTGGTGGAGGTTGTAAGGGTAAACTGGAGGTGACTTTCCTTCATTCTTACATAACAAATGATCTCCTCTCTGGCAACACCTTGGAGACACAAAATCACCGGACCTACAGAAGACTGAGTGCAATCACTGGACCTACAGAAGACTGAGCGCAATCACTGGACCTACAGAAGACTGAGTGCAATCACTGGACCTACAGAAGACGGAGCGCAATCACTGGACCTACAGAAGACGGAGCGCAATCACCGGACCTACAGAAGACGGAGCGCAATCACCGGACCTACAGAAGACTGAGTGCAATCACCGGACCTACAGAAGACTGAGTGCAATCACTGGACCTACAGAAGACGGAGCGCAATCACCGGACCTACAGAAGACTGAGTGCAATCACCGGACCTACAGAAGACGGAGCGCAATCACCGGACCTACAGAAGACTGAGTGCAATCACCGGACCTACAGAAGACTGAGCGCAATCACTGGACCTACAGAAGACTGAGTGCAATCACTGGACCTACAGAAGACTAAGTGCAATCACCGGACCTACAGAAGACTGAGCGCAATCACCGGACCTACAGAAGACTGAGCGCAATCACCGGACCTACAGAAGACTGAGCGCAATCACCGGACCTACAGAAGACTGAGTGCAATCACCGGACCTACAGAAGACTGAGTGCAATCACCGGACCTACAGAAGACTGAGTGCAATCACCGGACCTACAGAAGACTGAGTGCCACCACCGGACCTACAGAAGACTGAGCGCAATCACCGGACCTACAGAAGACTGAGTGCAATCACCGGACCTACAGAAGACTGAGTGCAATCACCGGACCTACAGAAGACTGAGTGCAATCACCGGACCTACAGAAGACTGAGCGCAATCACCGGACCTACAGAAGACTGAGCGCAATCACCGGACCTACAGAACACGGAGCGCAATCACAGGACGTATAGAAGACGGAGCGCAATCACCGGACCTACAGAAGACTGAGTGCAATCACCGGACCTACAGAAGACTGAGTGCAATCACAGGACGTATAGAACACGGAGCACAATCACTGGACGTATAGAAGATGGAGCGCAATCACCGGACCTACAGAACACGGAGCGCAATCACGGGACGTATAGAAGATGGAGCGCAATCACGGGACGTATAGAACACGGAGCGCAATCACGGGACGTATAGAACATGGAGCGCAATCATGGGATGTATAGAACACGGAGCGCAATCACGGGACGTATAGAACACGGAGCGCAATCACGGGACCTATAGAACACGGAGCGCAATCACGGGACCTATAGAACACGGAGCGCAATCACGGGACCTATAGCAGTGTAGCCTCCCTTGTACCCCAGTCAGATCTTTAGGACATACTCATCTCTCAGGATCGGGTCTTGCCAGGCCTCCATCCTCCGCTCCCATTCCTCATAGTGGGACAAACCGTAATGACAAAGAGCTGATGCTGCATTCCCCTGAGTGCCGAAAAAACGTGTGTACCGTCTGCAGAGAGAAGAGGCAGGATGAGGATAGCACAGACAGGACACGTTGCAGGAACATGACTGTTCTTATATCCAGGTTGCAGGTTTCAAAAACCAACTAAACCCTGCAGTCTGGTCTATATATGGTTATTATAATTGAGAAGAATATCCAATCACATTGCACCAAACCGATCTGTTATGTGGAATGATCGTTCATTATGGTCAGGGGTGTACGGTGATGGTCAGGGGTGGACGGTGAAGGTCAGGGGTGGACGGTGATGGTCAGGGGTGGACGGTGATGGTCAGGGGTGGACGATGATGGTCAGGGATGGACGATGATGGTCAGGGGTGGACGGTGATGGTCAGGGGTGGACGGTGATGGTCAGGGGTGGACGGTGAAGGTCAGGGGTGGACGGTGATGGTCAGGGGTGGACGGTGAAGGTCAGGGGTGGACGGTGATGGTCAGGGGTGGACGGTGATGGTCAGGGGTGGACGGTGAAGGTCAGGGGTGGACGGTGATGGTCAGGGGTGGACGGTGATGGTCAGGGGTGGACGATGATGGTCAGGGATGGACGATGATGGTCAGGGGTGGACAGTGAAGATCAGTGTATGGTGATGGTCAGGGGGTCATTAGTATATATTGATGATCAGGGATGGACGGTGATGGTCAGGGGTGGACGGTGATGGTCAGGGGTGGACGGTGATAGTCAGGGGTGGACGGTGATGGTCAGGGGTGGACGGTGATGGTCAGGGGTGGACGATGATGGTCAGGGATGGACGGTGATGGTCAGGGGTGGACGGTGATGGTCAGGGGTGGACGGTGATGGTCAGGGATGGACGATGATGGTCAGGGATGGACGATGATGGTCAGGGATGGACGATGATGGTCAGGGATGGACGATGATGGTCAGGGATGGACGATGATGGTCAGGGGTGGACAGTGAAGATCAGTGTATGGTGATGGTCAGGGGGTGAAGGTCAGCAGTATATAGTGATGGTCAGGGGGTGAAGGTCAGTAGTATATAGTGATGGTCAGGGGGTGAGGGTCAGAGGTGTATGGTGATGGTCATAGGGTAATGGTCAGGTGGTGTACAGTGATGGTCAGGGAGTGAAGGTCAGTAGTATATGGTGATGGTCAGGGGGTGAACGTCAGTAGTATATGGTGATGGTCAGGGGGTGAAGGTCAGTAGTATATGGTGATGGCCCGGGGGTGAAGGTCAGTAGTATATGGTGATGGTCAGTAGTATATGGTGAAGGTCAGTGATGTACGGTGATGATCAGGGGGTGAAGGACAGTAGTGTATGGTGATGGTCAGGGGGTGAGGGTCAGAGGTGTATGGTGATGGTCATAGGGTAATGGTCAGGTGGTGTACAGTGATGGTCAGGGAGTGAAGGTCAGTAGTATATGGTGATGGTCAGGGGGTGAACGTCAGTAGTATATGGTGATGGTCAGGGGGTGAAGGTCAGTAGTATATGGTGATGGCCCGGGGGTGAAGGTCAGTAGTATATGGTGATGGTCAGTAGTATATGGTGAAGGTCAGTGATGTACGGTGATGATCAGGGGGTGAAGGACAGTAGTGTATGGTGATGGTCAGGGGGTGAAGGTCAGTAGTGTATGGTGATGGTCAGGGGGTGAGGGTCAGTAGTGTATGGTGATGGTCAGGGGGTGAGGGTCAGAGGTGTATGGTGATGGTCAGTAGTATATGGTGATGGTCAGGGGGTGAGGGTCAGTAGTGTATGGTGATGGTCAGGGGGTGAGGGTCAGTAGTGTATGGTGATGGTCAGGGGGTGAAGGTCAGTAGTGTATGGTGATGGTCAGGGGGTGAGGGTCAGTAGTGTATGGTGATGGTCAGGGGGTGAGGGTCAGAGGTGTATGGTGATGGTCAGTAGTATATGGTGATGGTCAGGGGGTGAGGGTCAGAGGTGTATGGTGATGGTCAGGGGGTGAGGGTCAGAGGTGTATGGTGATGGTCAGGGGGTGAGGGTCAGAGGTGTATGGTGATGGTCAGGGGGTGAGGGTCAGAGGTGTATGGTGATGGTCAGGGGGTGAGGGTCAGAGGTGTATGGTGATGGTCAGGGGGTGAACGTCAGTAGTATATGGTGATGGTCAGGGGGTGAAGGTCAGTAGTATATGGTGATGGTCAGTAGTATATGGTGAAGGTCAGTGATGTACGGTGATGATCAGGGGGCGAAGGACAGTAGTATATGGTGATGATCAGGGGGCGAAGGACAGTAGTATATGGTGATGGTCAGGGGGTGAAGGTCAGTAGTGTATGGTGATGGTCAGGGGGTGAAGGTCAGTAGTGTATGGTGATGGTCAGGGGGTGAAGGTCAGTAGTGTATGGTGATGGTCAGGGGGTGAAGGTCAGTAGTGTATGGTGATGGTCAGTAGTGTATGGTGATGGTCAGGGGGTGAGGGTCAGAGGTGTATGGTGATGGTCAGGGGGTGAAGGTCAGTAGTGTATGGTGATGGTCAGGGGGTGAAGGTCAGTAGTGTATGGTGATGGTCAGGGGGTGAGGGTCAGTAGTGTATGGTGATGGTCAGGGGGTGAGGGTCAGAGGTGTATGGTGATGGTCAGTAGTATATGGTGATGGTCAGGGGGTGAGGGTCAGAGGTGTATGGTGATGGTCAGGGGGTGAGGGTCAGAGGTGTATGGTGATGGTCAGGGGGTGAGGGTCAGAGGTGTATGGTGATGGTCAGGGGGTGAGGGTCAGAGGTGTATGGTGATGGTCAGGGGGTGAGGGTCAGAGGTGTATGGTGATGGTCAGGGGGTGAACGTCAGTAGTATATGGTGATGGTCAGGGGGTGAAGGTCAGTAGTATATGGTGATGGTCAGTAGTATATGGTGAAGGTCAGTGATGTACGGTGATGATCAGGGGGCGAAGGACAGTAGTATATGGTGATGATCAGGGGGCGAAGGACAGTAGTATATGGTGATGGTCAGGGGGTGAAGGTCAGTAGTGTATGGTGATGGTCAGGGGGTGAAGGTCAGTAGTGTATGGTGATGGTCAGGGGGTGAAGGTCAGTAGTGTATGGTGATGGTCAGGGGGTGAAGGTCAGTAGTGTATGGTGATGGTCAGTAGTGTATGGTGATGGTCAGGGGGTGAGGGTCAGAGGTGTATGGTGATGGTCAGGGGGTGAAGGTCAGTAGTGTATGGTGATGGTCAGGGGGTGAAGGTCAGTAGTGTATGGTGATGGTCAGTAGTATATGGTGAAGGTCAGTGATGTACGGTGATGATCAGGGGGTGAAGGACAGTAGTGTATGGTGATGGTCAGGGGGTGAAGGTCAGTAGTGTATGGTGATGGTCAGGGGGTGAGGGTCAGTAGTGTATGGTGATGGTCAGGGGGTGAGGGTCAGAGGTGTATGGTGATGGTCAGTAGTATATGGTGATGGTCAGGGGGTGAGGGTCAGTAGTGTATGGTGATGGTCAGGGGGTGAGGGTCAGTAGTGTATGGTGATGGTCAGGGGGTGAAGGTCAGTAGTGTATGGTGATGGTCAGGGGGTGAGGGTCAGTAGTGTATGGTGATGGTCAGGGGGTGAGGGTCAGAGGTGTATGGTGATGGTCAGTAGTATATGGTGATGGTCAGGGGGTGAGGGTCAGAGGTGTATGGTGATGGTCAGGGGGTGAGGGTCAGAGGTGTATGGTGATGGTCAGGGGGTGAGGGTCAGAGGTGTATGGTGATGGTCAGGGGGTGAGGGTCAGAGGTGTATGGTGATGGTCAGGGGGTGAGGGTCAGAGGTGTATGGTGATGGTCAGGGGGTGAACGTCAGTAGTATATGGTGATGGTCAGGGGGTGAAGGTCAGTAGTATATGGTGATGGTCAGTAGTATATGGTGAAGGTCAGTGATGTATGGTGATGATCAGGGGGCGAAGGACAGTAGTATATGGTGATGGTCAGGGGGTGAAGGTCAGTAGTGTATGGTGATGGTCAGGGGGTGAAGGTCAGTAGTGTATGGTGATGGTCAGGGGGTGAAGGTCAGTAGTGTATGGTGATGGTCAGTAGTGTATGGTGATGGTCAGGGGGTGAGGGTCAGAGGTGTATGGTGATGGTCAGGGGGTGAAGGTCAGTAGTGTATGGTGATGGTCAGGGGGTGAAGGTCAGTAGTGTATGGTGATGGTCAGTAGTATATGGTGATGGTCAGGGGGTGAGGGTCAGAGGTGTATGGTGATGGTCAGGGGGTGAGGGTCAGAGGTGTACAATGAAGGTTAGTAGTGCAGGTCAGAGGCGTACAGTGATGGTCACTGGAAGGGGATGGACACCGGAAGGGGATGGACACTGGAAGGGGATGGACACCGGAAGGGGATGGACACTGGAAGGGGATGGTCACTGGAAGGGGATGGACACCGGAAGGGGATGGACACTGGAAGGGGATGGACACCTACCGGCAGTACTCTCTCTCTCCTGAACCGAAGCGGATCCGGGGCATGTCCCAGGACAGACAGAATTCCAAAGTCCCGCGTCCCCCGGAGCTCACTGAGCACCCTCCTGCCACACCCGCTGCGATCTTCTTCCCCTTCACGGTGTGAGAACTCGGGCCTGTGCCATCAGACGGTATTTATCAATATTACAATACAGGAATTACTGAGCGCCAACTCTTCATGAAGCATTTTACAAGATAATACAAGAGGGTGAGGACAGTCCTGCCCCACAGAGCTTACAATCTAACAGGGAGGGGCATGTGATACAAGTGATCCGGTTTGGGTTGGATTCAGTCAGGGCCTCCTCTGTGTTAAAGGAGCCCCAAAATTTGTATGTTGACAATTACCTGTACTTTGCAGTAGGAGGCAGCACTAGGAACCCGGGTATACCATCTATGTGCCCCGGGAGGTGACCTCTTTTCTCGTGTTCCCGGGAGGTGACCCCTTTCCTCGTGTGTCCCCTGAGGTGACCCCTTTCCTTGTGTGTCCCGAGAGGTGACCCCTTTCCTTGTGTGTCCCAAGAGGTGACCCCTTTCCTTGTGTCCCCCAAGAGGTGACCCTTTTCCTAGTGTGTCCCGGGAGGTGACCCCTTTCCTTGTGTCCCGAGAGGTGACCCCTTTCCTTGTGTCCCGAGAGGTGACCCCTTTCCTTGTGTCCCGAGAGGTGACCCCTTTCCTTGTGTCCCGAGAGGTGACCCCTTTCCTTGTGTCCCAAGAGGTGACCCCTTTCCTTGTGTCCCCAGGGAGGTGACCCTTTTCCTAGTGTGTCCCGGGAGGTAACCCTTTCCTCGTGTGTCCCGAGAGGTGACCCCTTTCCTTGTGTCTCGGGAGGTAACCCTTTCCTCGTGTGTCCCCTGAGGTGACCCCTTTCCTCGTGTGTCCCGAGAGGTGACCCCTTTCCTCGTGTGTCCCGGGAGGTAACCCTTTCCTCATGTGTCCCGAGAGGTGACCCCTTTCCTTGTGTCCCCCGGGAGGTAACCCTTTTCCTAGTGTGTCCCCTGAGGTGACCCCTTTTCCTTGTCTCTCGGGAGGTAACCCTTTCCTCGTGTGTCCCGAGAGGTGACCCCTTTCCTTGTGTCTCGGGAGGTAACCCTTTCCTCGTGTGTCCCGGGAGGTAACCCTTTCCTTGTGTCTCGGGAGGTAACCCTTTCCTCGTGTGTCCCGGGAGGTAACCCTTTCCTTGTGTCCCGGGAGGCGACCCCTTTCCTTGTGTCTCGGGAGGTAACCCCTTTCCTCGTGTGTCCCCTGAGGTGACCCCTTTCCTTGTGTGTCCCGAGAGGTGACCCCTTTCCTCGTGTGTCCCGGGAGGTAACCCTTTCCTCATGTGTCCCGGGAGGTAACCCTTTCCTCGTGTGTCCCGAGAGGAGACCCCTTTCCTTGTGTCTCGGGAGGTAACCCTTTCTTCGTGTGTCCCCTGAGGTGACCCCTTTTCCTTGTGTCCCGGGAGGTAACCCTTTCCTCGTGTGTCCCCTGAGGTGACCCCTTTCCTCGTGTGTCCCGAGAGGTGACCCCTTTCCTCGTGTGTCCCGGGAGGTAACCCTTTCCTCGTGTGTCCTGAGAAGTGACCCCTTTCCTCATGTGTCCCGAGAGGTGACCCCTTTCCTTGTGTCTCGGGAGGTGACCCCTTTCCTTGTGTCTTGGGAGGTAACCCCTTTCCTTGCGTGTCCCGAGAGGTGACCCCTTTCCTCGTGTGTCCCAGGAGGTGACCCTATTCCTAGTGTGTCCCGGGAGGTAACCCTTTCCTCGTGTGTCCTGGGAGGTAACCCTTACCTTGTGTGTCCCGGGAGGTGACCCCTTTCCTTGTGTCCCGGGAGGTGACCCCTTTCCTTGTGTCCCGGGAGGTAACCCTTTCCTCGTGTGTCCCCTGAGGTGACCCCTTTCCTCGTGTGTCCCGAGAGGTGACCCCTTTCCTCGTGTGTCCCGGGAGGTAACCCTTTCCTCGTGTGTCCTGAGAAGTGACCCCTTTCCTCATGTGTCCCGAGAGGTGACCCCTTTCCTTGTGTCTCGGGAGGTGACCCCTTTCCTTGTGTCTTGGGAGGTAACCCCTTTCCTCGCGTGTCCCGAGAGGTGACCCCTTTCCTCGTGTGTCCCAGGAGGTGACCCTATTCCTAGTGTGTCCCGGGAGGTAACCCTTTCCTTGTGTCCCGGGAGGTGACCCCTTTCCTTGTGTGTCCTGGGAGGTAACCCTTACCTTGTGTGTCCCGGGAGGTGACCCCTTTCCTTGTGTCCCGGGAGGTGACCCCTTTCCTTGTGTCCCGGGAGGTAACCCTTTCCTTGTGTCCCGGGAGGTAACCCTTTCCTCGTGTGTCCCCTGAGGTGACCCCTTTTCCTTGTGTCCCGGGAGGTAACCCTTTCCTCGTGTGTCCCGGGAGGTAACCCTTTCCTCGTGTGTCCCCTGAGGTGACCCCTTTCCTTGTGTCTCGGGAGGTGTTCCGCTTTATTAGAGGGTTCAGTGGATCTGCTACTGCAATCTGTGCAGAGATCTGTTCCCTAATTGGTAGATGCAGCACTGATGAGAACCACATGAGTAGACAGGTACACTTCGTGATCCCAACACTTACTAGGGGTGGAGTTCAAACGTCCGTCTTCCAGCAAGTCTTTCCAAATGTCCAGTCCCATCCCGTTGGGGTCAAACTCCGTACAATGGGATATGTGTATCCCGGGCTGGGGAGAAACACACAACTGCAATTATGCCCCTGACCTGATCCCCCATTGTGACCCCACCAATGACCCCTCTGACCCGATCACCCAATGTGACCCCACCAATGACCCCTCTGACCTGATCCCCCATTGTGACCCCACCAATGACCCCTCTGACCTGATCACCCAATGTGACTCCACCAATGACCCCTCTGATCTGATCCCCCAATGTGACCCCACCAATGACCCCTCTGACCTGATCACCCAATGTGACCCCACCAATGACCCCTCTGACCTGATCACCCAATGTGACCCCACCAATGACCCCCTGATCTGATCCCCCATTGTGACCCCACCAATGACCCCTCTGACCTGATCCCCCATTGTGACCCCACCAATGACCCCTCTGACCTGATCACCCAATGTGACCCCACCAATGACCCCCTGATCTGATCCCCCAATGTGACCCCACCAATGACCCCCTGATCTGATCACCCAATGTGACTCCACCAATGACCCCCTGATCTGATCACCCAATGTGACTCCACCAATGACCCCCTGATCTGATCGCCCAATGTGACCTCCACCAATGACTCCCTGATCTGATCGCCCAATGTGACTCCTCCAATGGCCCCTGATCTAATCGCCCAATGTGACTGCACCAATGGCCCCCTGATCTGATCGCCCAATGTGACTCCACCAATGGCCCCCTAATCTGATCGCCCAATGTGACTCCACCAATGACCCCCTGATCTGATCACCCAATGTGACTCCACCAATGACCCCCTGATCTGATCACCCAATGTGACTCCACCAATGGCCCCCTGATCTGATCACCCAATGTGACACCACCATTGACCCCCTGATCTGATCTCCCAATGTGACTCCACCAATGACCCCCTGATCTGATTCCACAATGTGACCCCCACTATTGATCAACCTGATCTAATCACCCAATGTGACCCCACCAAAGACCCCCTAATCTGATTGCAACCTGATCTGATCCCCCAATGTGACTCAACCAATGAGCCCCCCTGATCTGAGCACCCAATGTGACCCCACCAATGTGCAACCTGATCTGATCACCCAATGTGACTCCACCAATGACCCCCTGATCTGGTTCCCCAATGTGACCACACCAATGTGCAACCTGATCTGATCACCAAATGTGACCCCACCAATGACCCCTTGATCTACACCAATGACCCCCTAATCTGATTCCCCAATATGACTCCACCAATGTGCAACCTGATCTGATCCCCCAATGTGACTTAACCAATGAGCCCCCCTGATCTGAGCACCCAATGTGACCCCACCAATGTGCAACCTGATCTGATCACCCAATGTGACTCCACCAATGACCTCCTGATCTGGTTCCCCAATGTGACCCCACCAATGTGCAACCTGATCTGATCCCCCAATGTGACTCCACCAATGTGCAAACTGATCTGATCTTCCAATGTGACTCAACCAATGAGCCCCCCTGATCTGGTTCCCCAATGTGACCCCACCAATGACCTCCTGATCTGATCCCCCAAAGTGACTACACTATTGACTCCTGATCTGATCACCCAATGTGACTCCACCAATGACTCCCTAATCTGATCACCCAATGTGACTCCACCAATGACTCCCTAATCTGATCACCCAATGTGACTCCACCAATGACTCCCTAATCTGATCACCCAATGTGACTCCACCAATGACTCCCTAATCTGATCACCCAATGTGACTACACTATTGACTCCCTGATCTGAACCCCCCCCCAGTGTGACTCCATCAATGAGCCCCCTCATCTGATTCCCCAATGTGACTCCATCAATGTGCAACCTGATCTGATCCCTCAATGTGACTCAACCAATGACCCCCTGATCTGATCACCCAATGTGACCCCACCAATTAGCAACCTGCTCTGATCGACCAATGCAACTCCACCAATTAGCCCCCCTGATCTGATCCCTCAGTGTGAAGTGACCAATAAGCCCCTCTGATCTGATCCCCCAGTGTGAAGTGACCAATTAGCCCCCCTGATCTGATCCCCCCAATGTGAATCCATCAATGAGCCCTCAATCCGATCTCCCATTGTGACATCACCAATGGACCCCTGATTTATCTGTCCAACGTGACATTGGCAATGAGCCCTGTTTGAATCACACAAAATGTTATGCCACCAATGAGTCCCCTGATGTGATCACCCAATGTGACACCACCAATGAGTCCCCTGATGTGATCACCCAATGTGACACCACCAATGAGCCCCTGATGTGATCACCCAATGTGACACCACCAATGAGTCCCCTGATGTGATCACCCAATGTGAAACCACCAATGAGCCCCTGATGTGATCACCCAATGTGACACCACCAATGAGCCCCTGATGTGATCACCCAATGTGACACCACCAATGAGTCCCCTGATGTGATCACCCAATGTGACACCACCAATGAGTCCCCTGATGTGATCACCCAATGTGACACCACCAATGAGTCCCCTGATGTGATCACCCAATGTGACACCACCAATGAGCCCCTGATGTGATCACCCAATGTGACACCACCAATGAGTCCCCTGATGTGATCACCCAATGTGAAACCACCAATGAGCCCCTGATGTGATCACCCAATGTGACACCACCAAATAGCCCCTGATGTGATCACCCAATGTGACACCACCAATGAGCCCCTGATGTGATCACCCAATGTGACACCACCAATGAGCCCCTGATGTGATCACCCAATGTGACACCACCAATGAGCCCCTGATGTGATCACCCAATGTGACACCACCAATGAGCCCCTGATGTGATCACCCAATGTGACACCACCAATGAGCCCCTGATGTGATCACCCAATGTGACACCACCAATGAGCCCCTGATGTGATCACCCAATGTGACACCACCAATGAGCCCCTGATGTGATCACCCAATGTGAAACCACCAATGAGCCCCTGATGTGATCACCCAATGTGACACCACCAATTAGCCCCTGATGTGATCACCCAATGTGACACCACCAATGAGCCCCTGATGTGATCACCCAATGTGACACCACCAATGAGCCCCTTGATCTAACCACTCAATGTGATACTGCCAATGTGCTTCCAGATTTGATCACCTAACATGTTGCCACCAATGATCTCCCTGATCTGTCCATCAAATGTGACACTGCCAATGAGTCCCCTGATCCAACAGCTGAATGCGACGCCATCAATAAGACCCCGGATCCAACTGCATAATGTAATGCCACCAATGAAACCCTCATCTGACCACCTAATGTGACGCTAGCATGAGCCCCTCTTCCAACTTACTAAGTGATGCCTCTAATGCCCTCCCCCATCTGAATGTGAGGCCACTGAGCCCCCTGATTTGATTGATGCCACCAATGAGCTTTGTCCCCCATCATATGATTGATCCCAAGGATAACGCTCTTGTATGGCTATGCCCAGGACCCTCTTCAGGTGATTCTTCCCTCGTATGGCTATGGACATTGATAATGACCCTCATTCTGTGCTCCCTCCTGCTCACCCTCTTTCGTATGGCTATGGACTTTGATAATGACCCTCAATTTTTCCCCCTCACTTAACCTCTCTTGTATGATACAGACCATGATGATAACCCGTCATGTGAACTTTCCTTTGCTCACCCTCTCTCGTACGGCTATGCCCAGAGTGAATGCATTGACGGCAGTACAGTGATGAAGCAGCACACCAGACACTGCCTCCCCCTCTCTGCTGAGATGAAATGGCTCATTCCAATGGCCCCCGGCCTTGTCTGTCTTGGTGCCACTTCCATTCCTCATGGTGAACATGATGGACACTTCAGCCTCCTCATCACCAGAATTCTCCACATCCCAAACAAAGACGGCCAGCGGCAGAGAGGAGTCCTGAGGAACAGGAGATGTTACATAATAGGTAAGGTTAAGAACTCTGTTCTGCAAAAAAAAAAACCCGCCTGCAGTTTCTAATAACAGAGGCATTTACATCTCTAAACCCATAAACAGTATTGCGTCGTCTTCTGAAGATTAGAAAACGAGAATGAAGGGAAGGAGTATAATGGTGAAGAAGGAAGTCTGGGCTGAAGAGGTGGAGGAAAAGTGGAAGGAGAAAAGAGGAAGAATACATCGGAGGACAATGAGGAGATGAAGAAAACACCCACTAAGATTGCTCTCATAAAATTCCCACATCTTCCATAGGCTTCCATACTCCAAAACCAATTGACCACCTATAAAAATGACAGTGCAGTCAGTAGGACATCCTCGGAAACATGTCTTTGGATAGGAGGGTATTGCATGTGCAGTTCTGGATGCCACCAAGTACTAGCACAGAACTACCTTGTAGGCTGCGTCCAAAGTCAACATTTTGAGAGAACATTTTGTTACCGATGACCATACGACCTCCCAGGGCTCCTGTCATTCAGGGGACTCCAGTATAAAAATTTAATTTTCTGTCTCATCCATTAAGGGACACAGAAACTCTTTAAACTTCAGGACATCCAAAAGCAGTACAACTGGGAGGTGGGGAGCACATAAAATACATGCTAACAGGCCCCAGAAAACAAGAACTGGGGACTGCTAGCAGCTCAAAGCGATGCCTGAAGGACCTTACACCTAAAGTTGTTATCAGGTAAGCCTGAAACATCCACATGGTAGAACTTAGAGATTGCAGTAAAAGAAGACCGGCTGGCAGCCTTGCAGATCTGGAAAACAGTTGCTTAAGGATGAAAAGCACAAGTGCCCTCAGATCTAGTAGAAGTGCACCTTGACAGGACAGTGGAACCTGGTCCTCAAGACCATAAGCTTCGATGATAGTCTGCCTTACAGATCTAGTAGAGTGCGCCTTGACAGGGGAGTGGAACCTGGTCCTCGAGACCATAAGCTTCGATGATAGTCTGCCTTACAGATCTAGTAGAGTGCGCCTTGACAGGAGATTGAATCCTGGTCCTCAAGACCATAAGCTTCGATGATAGTCTGCCTTACAGATCTAGTAGAGTGCGCCTTGACAGGAGAGTGAATCCTGGTCCTCAAGACCATAAGCTTCGATGATAGTCTGCCTTACAGATCTAGTAGAGTGCGCCTTGACAGGAGAGTGAATCCTGGTCCTCAAGACCATAAGCTTCGATGATAGTCTGCCTTACAGATCTAGTAGAGTGCGCCTTGACAGGAGAGTGAATCCTGGTCCTCAAGACCATAAGCTTCGATGATAGTCTGCCTTACAGATCTCAAAGAACCCAATGGCTGGAGATTCAGCTGTCCAAGCAATCGTAAAGGTTAAACATTCCTCTGCTCTGAAAAAGTGGGGTGTACATTCATACCAAGGAAGGCTTACCTGAGGATTTGGCAGGCTTGGTGGGTCTCTACAAAAAGGCACAGGGAGTGACGAAAAGCAAGGACTTTTTCTCAAAAGTACCTGGCAGCCTGCTCCTTTGGCTTCTTCCATTGAGGAAGATATGTGCTCCTGCCACCAGCGGCATCCTTAACACCAGTATCAAAGGTCAATCCAAAAGGGATTTGGGATCCAAATGCGGAGCAAATGTTTCTTGCATAAAGGTCTAGTAGCTCAGCACTCTCACGAAACTGCCCTACACATGTATACTGACATGAGACCTATGCGAGAGAGGAGACAGGAGGATTCCATCACACAGTCACAACTTAAATTTAAAGCTCCATGTGTTCAATAAGCAAGGAATCAACTGCGGAAGGTAAAGACATTTCTCTGAAGGGATTATGACCAGCAAGCCATGGTATGAAAAAGCAGTCATGACCAGGACTGGGTGAGGGGTCAGGACTCGTCAGCGAGAACA